>NC_057809.1:65189646-65489646 GCF_018294505.1 Triticum aestivum | reverse complement strand
TCGGAGTCCCAGATATGATCACGGACATGACGAGGAGTCTCTAAATGGTCGAGACATAAAGATCAATATATTGGATGACTATGTTTGGACTTCAGAAGGGTTTCAGGTAAGTTCAGACAAAAACCGGAGTACCTGGGGTTACCGGAACCCCCCGGGGAGTATAATGGGCCTATTGGGCCTTAGTGGAGAAGAGGAGGGGCGGCCAGGGCAGGCCGCGCGCCCCCTCCCCCTCTAGTACGAATTGGACAAGGAAGGGGGCCCTTTTTCCTTCCCCCTCTCTCCTCCTCCTTCCCTCCTACTCCTACTCTTGGAAGGGTTGGAGTCCTACTCCCGGTGGGAGTAGGACTCCCCTTGGGGCGCGCCTAGGAGGCCGGCCCCCTCCCCCTCCTCCACTCCTTTATATCAGGGAGGGGGGAACCACATAGACACACAAGTTGATCAGTTAATCTTTTAGCCGTGTACGGTGCCCCCTCCACCATAATCCCCCTCAATTATATCGTAGCGGTGCTTAGGCGAAGCCCTGCATTGATAGCATCATCATCACCGTCATCACGCCGTCATGCTGACGGAACTCTCCCTCGAAGCTCTGCTGGATCGTGAGTTCATGGGACGTCACCGAGCTGAACGTGTGCTAAACTCGGAGGTTCCGTCTGTTCGATACTTGGATCGGTCAGATCGTGAAGACGCATGGCTACATCAACCGCGTTTTCATAATGCTTCCGCTTTCGGTCTACGAGGATATGTGGACTAAACTCTCCCCTCTCGTTGCTATGCATCACCATGATCTTGCGTGTGCGTAGGAATTTTTTTCAAATTAATACGTTCCCCAACAGTTAATTCCAGTTATCATAAATTTTGGCAATCCCATCAAGAATAACCTTAGCTTCATTCAGTGTCCTATCCTTGAAAACATTTCCTGCATAGCTATCTAGTTGTGTCCTAGATTCAGGGGTTAGAGCATTATAAAAATATATCAAGCAAAGCATGTCCTTTGATATTACGGTATGAGTTTCTCCTTTGCAGATCACCCTCCCCCCCCCCCCCGCCCGACAAGCTTGAGAGAAAGCCTCGTGCTTGTTTTGAGAATTGATTCGGCTCCATCGTATCTACTTTTCCAAACACGTTTGCCCTTGTTTTGGACACTAACTTGCATGATTTAATTGGAACTAACCTGGACTGATGCTGTTTTCAGCAGAATTGCCATGGTGTTATTTTTGTGCAGAAATGAAAGTTCTCGAAATGACCTGAAAATCAACGGAGATTATTTTTGGAATTAATAAAAAATACTAGCGGAAGAATCAAGGCCAGGGGGCCCACACCCTATCCATGAGGGTGGGGGCGCACCCCTGCCTCGTGGGCCCCCTGGTGCTCCACCGACCTCAACTCCAACTCCATATATTCGTGTTCGGGGAGAAAAAAAATCAGAGAGAAGGATTCATCACGTTTTACGACACGAAGCCGTCGCCAAGCCCTAAACTCTCTCGGGAGGGCTGATCTAGAGTCCGTTCGGGGCTCCGGAGAGGGGAGTCCGTCGCCATCATCATCATCAACCTTCCTCCATCACCGATTTCATGATGCTCACCACCGTACGTGAGTAATTCCATTGTAGGCTTGCTGGACGGTGATGGGTTGGATGAGATTTATCATGTAATCGAGTTAGTTTTGTTAGGGTTTGATCCCTAGTATCCACTATGTTCTGAGATTGATGTTGCTATGACTTTGCTATGCTTAATGCTTATCACTAGGGCTCGAGTGCCATGATTTCAGATCTGAACCTATTATGTTTTCATGAATATATTTGTTTTCTTGATCCTATCTTGCAAGCCAATAGTCACCTATTATGTGTTATGATCTGTTAACCCCAAAGTGACAATAATCGGGATACTTACCAGTGATGACCGTAGTTTGAGGAGTTCATGTATTCACTAAGTGCTAATGCTTTGGTCTGGTACTCTATTAAAAGGAGGCCTTAATATCCCTTAGTTTTGAATAGGACCCCGCTACCACAGGAAGGTAGTACAAAAGATGTCATGCAAGTTCTTTTCCATAAGCATGTATGACTATATTCGGAATACATGCCTACATTACATTGATGAACTAGAGCTAGTTCTGTGTCACCCTTGGTTATAACTTCTACATGAGGAATTGCATCCGACATAATTCTCCATCACCGATCCAATGCCTACGAGCTTTTCATATGGTGTCCTCCGCTTATTTACTTTTCCGTTGCTACTGTTACAATCACTACAAAACCAAAACTGCTACCGTTACTTTTACCACTGTTACCATTACTATCATATTACTTTGCTACTAAATACTTTGCTACAGATATTAAGTTATCCAGGTGTGGTTGAATTGACAACTCAACTTCTAATACTTGAGAATATTCTATGGCTCCCCTTGTGTCGAATCAATAAATTTGGGTTGAATACTCTACCCTCGAAAACTGTTGTGATCCCCTATACTTGTGGGTTATCAAGGATCACTATGAATCTCCACTGATAGCATGTTGTTTATGATGGGGCATATATTTTTCCATCAACATGTAAATTATATCTTTGAAATTTATTATTCTCCTAGGTGGAAAATTATTGAACCGCATGTTAGCATCCCCTCCTAGTGAAGAAGGAAATAGCTTAAGCATAAAGAGAGGGAGAATGTGCCTTTTTCCATTAAAATTCTAGCAAGATCTTCAACAATGTTAGCATGACCAAAAAAACTTCCACTATCCAATCCCTGAAAGCTTAGAGTTTCAAAATTTTAATAACTTCACGTTCCACAGGAAATCATAAGAATCATCTTCAATATATATAAGGTCAGCACACAATTCATAATCAGGTAAAAATAAGTCTCCCAAAGCTCTTCTTTAAAATATTTTTTCCAAAGCATCAGGATCTTTATCAGTGTCACATTCTCTAGCAGCTTTGGTAAATCTCAATTTAAGTTTAGTAGGTGTGGTTGGAGTAGGTTGTGTCCTCAAAATAGGAGTAGGTGATGTTCTCAAAGTGGAAGTGGATGGTTTATATTCAGGTATTTACTTTTCTTTTAATATCTCAAGATAGCTATCAAGTAGTTCTCCCAAAGGAGGAGATTCAGAAGTAACCATGAGTCAACGAAGCTGAGGAATTGTCGTCATCCTTACCCGGCATCTCTTTGTTGTACCGGGCTCTAATGCTAATTACCAGAATTCGTCACGTAGTCAAGCTCACGACATCAAGAGGTAGGATATGAACACACGAAGAACACACACGAGATTCTATGTTGCGTTCAACCTATGGCTTTTTAGACCACTTCTCCTTTTATTGTTCTTACAAAGAACGTGCTAGTCTCCATGATCGATGATGTTTGCACCAACCCACGAGCAGATCAGGTGTTTCACAAGACTGTCAAGGTTGTTAGAGGCCCTGAGTTCAAACACTAAGCCTAATGACTTGTGGTGCATAGCGATTGCAAGTGCTATGCTGAAAACCTAAAAGGACTAGAGTGAGCTACTTAACTAACGAGCACTAACAAGGTATACTACCAGTAGGCAAAAACTACCCGGGTAAGCATGCTCCTTTTCATCCCTGAACTTATTGAGATGATCAATTTGGTCCCTTTGTTGGGGCAGGCGGTACGCTACGGTAGACAAAACAGAATTTTCTTTCGCCAAACCAAGAACATGGTGCGGAGATTGATCACGGGAATGGGGTTTACCACTCGACCCGCAGTGACGATAACGGAAAAAAGAGTTGGTGAAGCGCGTCCCTGTCTCCTCCTCGTGGATCTCTCAAACATTTCCTCATAGTTCCCTCGAACGGTTCAAGAAAGTGTCGCAGGTGCAACGCCTCTAAGGTATCCAGATGTGCAGGGAGGAACATCGAGCGATGGACTGCAAGGTCCGGTCACACAAAGTGACTTTGTGAGTGGAGGCTGATAGGTCGTTGGATTGGTCGAAACCATTCCAGGTTCTTGCCCCTCCACTTGTATAGATGTTCAAAATGGGATCAACACTTGAGGCCATCAGGACTTTAGGCCCATTTTTCACTCGAATCCAATTCGAATGGGCTCCTGCCCCTTAAGTTCATGACCCTATATATAGGTTAACGCACACATGGACACGACTCGAGTCGATAGCTAGTAGTGCCTCCTAGTAGAATGTGCCAACTCTCCTTTGTGCACAGTGTCATATTGATGAACCTTGATAATATGTCATATGCAACATTTCTTTTGCCTTACCCTATAGTTTTCTTGATCAAGGCAAGTACCCACTCTTATTAGTAGCTCGACCTTTGTTCTCAAAATCAAGATCTGGATTACCGAATAAGGTCAACACTTAACCCAAGTCCCATGATCATGCTTTCAAAATCTGATCACTTGAGAGGGCACTAACAATATCTATGAGAGTAGGAGGGGAAAATCCCATCTTAGCCAACCATGTCTCACGGCATGTTTCATGACTCACCCGAAATCTACCATTATATATAACTAACTAGTTACAGAGTTGTGTTGATATACCTTAAGTGAGTTGGTCCTCAATATGAGAAGAATATGCCAAGATCTTATGTCTAGGATATGGCATATACATTGTACTTGACACTAACATATGGCAATATCTCACCACGTCTCAAAGTGGGTCTGTTCGACTTGGGAATTCTATCTCATCCCTGAGTCCATAATATAGGGTTAGCCTATCTATGCCCATGACTTAAGAAACATAGTCATCAACCGAATCTTATATTAGTGAAAGGATATGTGTGTGCATAACGTTATCAACTTGGGACCATTAGAAAAATCACCATACAATATATAGTCTCACAAATAGGACACATCATTATGGATACATATCAGTGATGATGTTCAAGTACAAAAGTTCATGAATATATAAGACAATAACATCTCGCATGATTGCCTCTAGGGCATAAACCAACACCCCTCACTTTAAAACCGGACAAAACGCGGTAATCCACTTTTGAGCACAGGCTCATCTGCACCCGTGCTAAAAAAATCAAAACAAATTCTAGAAAAAATAAAAAAACATTTTTTTGCATGGTAGATAATTTGATGCGCGAGATCCGCTCCAATTTTCATCTGAGCAGCTCTCGGCAAGAAAGACAAATTCAGGGTCTGTAAAAAAGTTTAGTGTTTTGACCAATTTGTTTTTTTTTTGCTGAGAGCTACTCAGACGTCCAAATGACCTGAAAATTGGAGTGTACCTCATGCAATAAATTTTCTACCATGCAAAAAAGAATTGGATTTTTTTTTATTTTTTTGTGATTTTGTTTCTAACAGGGTGCAGATAAGCCTGGACACCGAAACATTGCACCTTAATACCCTTCACTAATGAAACTAGACACTTGCCCTTCCACCTCGAAATGGTTTTATCGATTAGGTGTCATGTTTTTATGAGTAAAATGCATCCATGGTCATTGAACATGTGTCAAAAGCTCACTTTGGTCATTATACATAAAAATACTATTAATACGGTCACTATATACGACTTGAGATGATTATACGGTCACCGGCTTACTACATAATTCCGTATTTCACTCTGTTGACTGGTCAAACATCATAGCGCCCTATGTCTATCTTTATATTGGTCCCACCTGTCAGCAGAAAAAAAATGTCATGCATCGCAGAGAATCGAACGGGCTATCCAGCGACAGTCCTGTCCAGCCGCACCGCCGCGTGTGTGCATGCATGCATCGTGCGCGGGCAGGACGGGGCTTTCTGCTCCCTCTGCATGCTACGATCCGTGCGTGCTTTCCCGACACAAAAACGAAAACAATTCTTGAACGGTGGCTGCATAAGTGGTGCGTGCATGCATGTAAGTGTGTTGTGTGCGTGTTAATTAAATAACCGTAAGGTTGATCCTCAAAAAAGAAATAACAGTAAAGCTCTACGGATTTAACATAAAGTTGTGTAGGAGAGAGCCACAGAAGTTGGCGTACGTGGGCTTCGGCAGAACATCCCTGGTATGATTCTCCAGCGACCCTTATTTTCTCTTTCCCACTAACAAGTGGGACTCGCATAGGTAGAGAGGGTGTTGTGATGTTTGACCAGTCAACAGAGTAGAATACGGAGTTATATGATAAGTCAGTGACCGTATAATCACCTCAAGTCATATATATTGACCGTATTCTTAAGTATGGTGCAAAGTGCGCTTTCGACACAAGTTCCATGACCGTATATGCATTTTATTCTGTTTTTATTCCCTCTGCAAAGAAAATATAAGAGCATTTCGGATGGTATTTCTTCGGGTCATAATTTGTACATTCCTTCTGTCTATTTTTTCAAATGAACACTCATAAGCTACAATTTTTGACGTGTCAACCTTGGTAAATAATCCCTCTGTACAAAATATATATTGCCCTATACATGTGCCTGCCTACACACTACACAGGCGGCAGCACAGCCGGCAGTTCCGTCTCGACCGCTGCCACTTTGGCAGAGCATGGCCGCTGTGGCGAGAGGTCGCAGCGGCAGATAGGACAAGTGGTGTGCGAGTGCAACCACATGTCGACACACTCGACATGGAAGATGTGCTTGCACGACGGCAGCTGCCGCACCATCTCGCGGTCCTCAAGGTCTTCCAAGCACACAGAGCACAGCTGGGCGCTCCCGCATTCGAGGTCGGCATCGCCATCGGCGCCACGGGATGCGTACGCGAACGTGGGCAACGAGTCGATCATGGCCTTGCCGAGCCCGAACCGGCATGCTGCCAAAGGCACGCCCACTGTGATATCACGCTCGGCGGCGGCGCCGACGCGCCAGCTATTGGGCGCGAGGCACTCACCGATGCCCAAGGCGGTCAGCGCCATGCCGGCGAACAGGAAGGCCTTCCAGACGCTGACGGTGGCGACGAGCACGCAGAACACGAGCGCCAATGCCAAGGACGCCACGACGCCGTAGCAGGCTCCACGCCCGCCGTTGCCGAGCCTCGCAAGCAGATTAGGCATGATCACTCGTGAACATTTAATTCGAGGTAGCTGCTTCACAGGCAGGGTTGTGGGTTGTGGCGGTGCAGGTGTTCCAGCCGGGCGGCATGAAATATATAGTCGATCTGCATCTGAGCTTGAGAACTAGAGCGTGGGGCCGCCGCCCGTAGCTGTGCCCGGGTCTGGGTGGCGCGCGGCGCGCGAAAGATAAACTCGGTGTTTATTTGACCTCCCGATTTTGGTCAGGTTTCATGCGCCGGCCATACATTAGCAATTGTTTTTTTAGAGATACATTAGCAATTGTTAGACAGCCCATGGTAAACGATACGGCACGCTGGAAAGCGACCCGTGTGCCTTCCTTCGGGAAGTGTTGCTTAAGCATGGCTTTGACCCTCAATGGGTAGCTCGGGTGATGCAGTTAGTGATGAGTGGCCGGACGGCTATAAATATCAATGGGGAGGTTGGTCCATACTTCACGACTGGCCAAGGGGTCTGACAGGGAGACCCGATTTCCCCATTTCTCTTCAACCTTGTGGTTGATGCGCTCGCCTCGATACTAGACTGGCCAAGCACGCGGGTCACATTAGGGGGATTTGCCCCCATCTGGTGGCTGATGGGGGCTTGACCCATCTCCAATATGCGATGACACCATTATGATGGTGGAAGGGTCGGACGAAGATATCCAGAACCTTAAATTCCTCCTCCTCTGCTTCCAGGAAATGTCGGGCTTCAAAATAAACTTTGCCAAGAGCGAGGTAACGGTCTTGGGATATCCTCAAGGGGAGGCCCAGCGGATTGCCAACCATTTGAACTGCCGCTTGAGGTCCTTCCCGATGACCTATCTTGGCATGCCCCTTAATGACGCACGGCTCCTGGAGAAGGACTTTCGTCCAATAATCGCCAAGCTCCAACCTAGAATGGAACCTTGGCAAGAAAGATGGTCGTCCAAAGCCGCTCGAGTGATTCTGATGAAATCCTCCCTTATTAGCCTATTCATGTATATCATGAGATTCTATAGTCTACATGAATCCCTCCATCATGAAGTTACCAAACTACTCTCCCGATTCTTTTGGGCAGGCGAGAACAATAAACAGAAGTATCATATGGTCAAATGGTCCGAGATCTGTAAACCGAAGGACAAGGGCGGCTTGGGAGTTATTTCCTTCAAGCGAATGAATATTGCCCTCCTGTCCAAATGGCTTTGGCGGATCCAGAATGAGGAGGGTGGCCTGTGGCTTCAGATTATCCGTGGGAAGTACCTTCACGGGCAACCGCTAGCATTTGCATCTAGGTCTAGAGGTTCCCAATTCTGGCAATCGGTGATCCCTTTGTTACCAGTCCTGCGCATTGGGACTTCCATCCAGATAGGCTCCGGTGCTGCCACCCTATTTTGGCTGGATAGATGGGCGGGTACCCGCCCCTTTGCAGATCGTTTTTTGGCGTTATTCTCTATCTGTGTACGCCCACAGATCTCCGTGGCTGCGACCTTAGCGAACCTAGGCGTGATTGCCTTGCGCCGAACCTTCGGGGCGGTTGAACTTGCGCAATGGGAGGAGCTACTTGAGTGTATTGCCCTTTACTCCCCTTCGCTGGAACCGGATACGCTTTCTTGACATCTGGAGCCAAGCGGTAAATTTTCGACTAGATCTCTGTACCAGGTGATTGTTCCTACTCCTGGTCCAGTGGAGCTAGAGGTGCTTTGGGAGATCAAACTCCCCCTGAAGATCCGTACATTTCTATGGCAATGGGTTAGAGGTCGCCTCACCTCAGGCACTGAGGTCCGTAAGCGTAATGGACCTGGGGATGATATCTGCCCCATTTGTCTGGTACCGGAAAATTGCAACCACATCTTCTTCCGGTGCCCGGCAGCTCAGTTCTTGTGGAGTTGCTCCCGGGAAGTGGTTGGGGGCACGTGGTGCCATGACAACCTCCCGGATTTGTTCGGGGAGGTCTTTAGGCTCTCCGGGCCTAGGCGCGCCCCTATTTGGGTAGCGCTAGCTACCCTTGCCTGGTCTCTTTGGTGTTCCCGCAATAAACTAGTCATCGAACCAGTGATTCCGTCTCGAGTGACTAATGTGATCTATAAAATGTGTGGCTTCTTACAGCTCTGGAGACCGCTTAGCAAGCGGAGAGGCGTCATCGACAACATCATGGCGGGTCTTCGTGCCTCGGCAGCGTCTTTTGCTCCTCCGCCACCACCTCCTCCTCCTCCTCCTGAGCCGGATTAATTTCTTCTTTTTAGCTTTATTTAGGGTTTGTCTTGCTATGTCCCCAGCATGATTCTATGACTTATTATACTTGACACTGTTTCGTTGGATGCTTAGTGGTTTGCTTTATAATATAAAGCAGGGGAAAACCTTTTTTCTTAAAACGACCTGTGTGTATGCATGGCGTATGACTGTGATAACACGCAGGTGCGCAATAACATTTTTATTGAGAAATAATTATTGTTTTTTAGAAATGCAATAAAGATTTGAGAAAGAGGCGGTAGTCAACCTGGTCAACCGTTGTTGCAGGTCACCGCATCCGCTTCACACGGCCACGACGGCGAGGAGGTGGTGGGCGACAAGGGGATGCCGAGGTGAAACTGACCAAGCAGTGGTGGTGGGCGAAGCCGAGGCGAAATTGACGAACAGCAGCTACGAACTCTCCACTACGCGTACAGCCTAATTGAGAGGGAGCTTGGAGGTGAGTTATGACGGCTTACAGTTTCACCTATATACAACAACCACTGAATCATGAACTGTTGGACAATACTCAGCTAGATGAATCGATGTCTAAACTGAATTAATTACTATAAAACCTTATAGAGATTTCAATACGGCTGACATACACATGTATATAAACGTATTTTAGAGTATAAATTCATTCATTTTGCTTCGTACATTGTCCGCATTAGAATCTCAAAAAGACTTATATTTAGGAATGACCAAGTAAATGACACGGATATAACAAAACTGACATGATAGGTTCTTTCCAAGATGCTACGTTTGAATTCCATCTGTTCGATAGATATATATAAATTGGCAGTGATACGCGCAGGTCGGCAGGCTCAAATTTGGGCAGGTCGCACCACCGGTGTACGATATTTTTGTTCCCAGCTGCACGATCTTCTTCCTCCTCCTCTCTTGCACCTTCTTCTCTAAAACAAATAGCCCTCATTGCGCCGCCATGGACGCCCGGCCTCGAAACACCGCCATGCGCGTCTCGTCTATTGCTACCCTCGCCGCCCTCGCCATCGCCGTCTACTGTATTTCTCATCGGCTCCATGCATACATCAGCATGTCCCCATGGTTGCAGCTCCTCCTGACGACGGTCACTGCTCCAGTGGCGGCGGCCACTGCTTCGGCGACCATGGCCGGCAGTCGCAGCACCTACGACGACAAATTCGTGAATAACTGTACAATCCCTCTGGTTGGCAGTTGCAGCAAAAAAATCGACCGATTGTAGCAAAAAAAGTTACAGTTCCAGCAAAAAACCTCGCCGCTGCCGCCATCCGGTTGGCATCGTAGCAAAAACTCTGACCAGTTGTAGCTTTCTGGTTGCCGGTTGCAGCAAAAACAACATGACGCGGTTGTAGCAAAAAATAAAATAAAAAGCGACGGTCACATCTGCATATGGAGGGAACAAAAATCATTGCCGGTGGTAGCAAAAAGTTGTGTCGTTTGTAGCAAAAAAATGTTGTCACTCGCCGTTGAAGTTGCATCATCTTCATGGATGATTTAGCGAAGAAAATGTCGTCGCTGGCAATAGCAAATGAAGTCGCCGTTAGTAACAAAACCAAACGCCGGTTCCAGTAAACAAAAAAAACTACGAACTGCGGTAGTTGGTTCTAGCAAAAAGTTGATTGGCTATTGCATCCCTCGCCACCGGATGTAGCATATCTATCGACCGGTTGTAGCATCTCGCTCCCAAGGGTTGCAACACTACCATGAGCGAAGGTGTCGGGAGGCGCATCCTTGGCGATTGATGCATTGTCGTGTTTCGTAGACCCTGAGGTGGTTGACGTGCAGAACAGCCGCCCCCTTGTACCTCGTCGCTAGTCGCACCGCTTGCTAGTCAGGGCATCCAGTGCTTAGCCCCGTCACCTGCGGCCATGGCGACGAGGTTGCAAAGGGCATAAGGGGGCGCGTGGCAGTGCGCCCCCTCACTGGGCGATGGTTCGTCGCCGGGGAAAAGAAGAGAGGAAAGGAGGAGGTTCGTCGAGTGGTAGAGAAAGAAGAAGATAAGGCAGAGAAGAAGAAAAATGGATACCCGAAGACGCGCGGTCTACAGGGATCAAATGCACGTGACACGATCGACCCAAGACTCGACCGATCGGTCGTACGCAAACATTTGACTAAAAAATTGGTACAGTTGAATTCGACTGCCCTTCTGTCTAGCTAGCCTCGAAGTCAGCCAATCGGACCATCGGTTGAATTCCAATGGAGAGCGATCTGCTTCAGTACAACTCCACTAAACACATCAACCGATTAGATCTCTTTTGTACATTTTCATAATAAAAGGTAGAATGGTCTTTTTTGAAAATACATTGCCCGTGCCAATACACGGCCTATGTATGTGCCCTTCTGTCTAGCTAGCCTCGGAGTCGGCCAATCGGACCATCGGTTGAATTCCAACGGAGAGCGCCAGACTATTCATTCACATATCTACTTCAGTACAACCCCGCTAAACACATCAACCGATTAGATCTCTCCGTACACTTTCATAATAAAAGGTATGCTTCAGTACAACCTCGCCGTTGAAGTTGCATCATCTTCATGGATGATTTAGCGAAGAAAATGTCGTCGCTGGCAATAGCAAATGAAGTCGCCGTTAGTAACAAAACCAAACGCCGGTTCCAGTAAACAAAAAAAACTACGAAGTGCGGTAGTTGGTTCTAGCAAAAAGTTGGTTGGCTATTGCATCCCTCGCCACCGGATGTAGCATATCTAGCGACCGGTTGTAGCATCTCGCTCCCAAGGGTTGCAACACTACCATGAGCGAAGGTGTCGGGAGGCGCATCCTTGGCGATTGATGCATTGTCGTGTTTCGTAGACCCTGAGGTGGTTGACGTGCAGAACAGCCGCCCCCTTGTACCTCGTCGCTAGTCGCACCGCTTGCTAGTCAGGGCATCCAGTGCTTAGCCCCGTCACCTGCGGCCATGGCGACGAGGTTGCAAAGGGCATAAGGGGGCGCGTGGCAGTGCGCCCCCTCACTGGGCGATGGTTCGTCGCCGGGGAAAAGAAGAGAGGAAAGGAGGAGGTTCGTCGAGTGGTAGAGAAAGAAGAAGATAAGGCAGAGAAGAAGAAAAATGGATACCCGAAGACGCGCGGTCTACAGGGATCAAATGCACGTGACACGATCGACCCAAGACTCGACCGATCGGTCGTACGCAAACATTTGACTAAAAAATTGGTACAGTTGAATTCGATTGCCCTTCTGTCTAGCTAGCCTCGAAGTCAGCCAATCGGACCATCGGTTGAATTCCAATGGAGAGCGATCTGCTTCAGTACAACTCCACTAAACACATCAACCGATTAGATCTCTTTTGTACATTTTCATAATAAAAGGTAGAATGGTCTTTTTTGAAAATACATTGCCCGTGCCAATACACGGCCTATGTATGTGCCCTTCTGTCTAGCTAGCCTCGGAGTCGGCCAATCGAACCATCGGTTGAATTCCAACGGAGAGCGCCAGACTATTCATTCACATATCTACTTCAGCACAACCCCGCTAAACACATCAACCGATTAGATCTCTCCGTACACTTTCATAATAAAAGGTATGCTTCAGTACAACCCCGCTAAACACATCAACCGATTAGATCTCTCCGTACACTTTCATAATAAAAGGTAGAATGGTCTTTTTTAAAAATACATTGCCCACGCCCATACAAGGCCTATGTAAGTACCGCCCGAGAGTCGAACTTCAAACCTTAAGGTTTACTTCAAGTTCTAGTAACCAACTGAGACAAGTTACTTGTTGTGTCCACTTGCTTTCTTTTTCACTTCTTATGTGCCAAATGTAACTTTGTGAACTTTCATGTCCGGTTTTTTCTTCTTTTTTTAAACCGGGTTTAGTTTGTTTTTACTATGAGTACTTTTGTTTTTTTTTCTGTTTTTTAAATTCGTGAATCTTTTTCAGTTTGTCAAACTTGTTTCCTTAATGAATATTTTCTAAAAATCCAAGAAATATGTCAAATCTGTGAATATTTAAAAAAAATCAATGAACTTTTTTCAAATTCACGGGCCGGCCCAACAAGCGACCGGGCATCGGGCGGGACAGAAAATGACGTACTTACAGTGCTCATGTACGGCACGTCTGGACTCCTATATTTTCTTTATTATTTTTTGTATATCACCAGTCAAGACGTGTCTGTGAATACATCAATGTTTTCACAAAGAAAACGTACGTACATTGATAATTTGCATCCACATTCTGGTGGACCTACAAACAAAAACAAACTCGAGCAAAAACCATGGGATTTTGAACATCTCTCGGTCACTCCCAGGCCGGAGGTGCAGATGATGGCGTTCAGAGACACTTTAGAAATTTGCGGTCTTGTTGACCTTGGCTATTCAGGAGTCCCATTTACTTATGATAATAAGAGGGAAGGACAAGCTAATGTGAAGGTGCGCCTTGACAGGGCTGTTGCATCAAATTCTTGGCGTAATGCCTTTGCTTATTCGGAAGTGAGGCACCTCGTCTCATCATGCTCAGATCACCTTCCATTGCTGCTTATAGGGAAGCCAGAATCTGGACACTTTGGCGCTAGATGCAGGCAGTATGAAATATTGTGGGAGAGAGATTCAGCTCTTCTAGAAATAATCAAGGAAGCATGGGGCTCCTTTGGTGTGGTGAACAACCTTGGTAAGCTGTGTGATGGCTTGGATTCTATGATGAAAACCCTTCGGTCATGGGGGAAGGAAAAGTTTGGCAACATTACGAGAGAGTTAAATAATTCTCGAACACGGCTGGAGGAGCTCGTGAATATGAATGGGGATCGAGCAGAAATTCGAAAGGTGACCGATAGGATGAATGAACTCCTTTATAAAGAGGGGATGATGTGGCTTCAGAGATCTAGACTAACTTGGCTAAAGGAGGGTGACAGGAACGCAAAGTATTTTCAGAGCAAAGCTATTTGGCGTGCACATAAGAATAAGATCCGTGAGATTATTGATGATGATGGCAGTGCTCATTCGGACTTCTCTTCCATGAGTGACTTGATAAATGAGTACTTCAAAACTATCTTTACTGTTGATCCTAATCTTGATGCTCCGGTAGTGCTAGACTTGCTTGAAATAGAGTCACCAATGATGATAATAATCGCCTATGCCCTGCCTTTCTGACCAGGAGATATCAAATGCTATGTTTAAACTAGGTCCACTGAAGGCGCAAGGACCGGATGGGTTTCCGGCAAAAAAAATCAGCGCAATTGGGGTACTTTGAAAGAAAGTATTGCTGCGCCAGTTAAGGATTTATTTATCATTGGTGTTATGTCGGAAGGAGTGAATGCTACTTCTATTGTGCTCATCCCAAAAATTGCCAATCCAGCTAGACTTACTCACTATAGACCTATAAGTTTATGTAATGTAATTTATAAGGTTATATCTAAGTGTTTGGTGAACAGGTTGAGGCCTTTGTTGGATGATCTAATTTCTCCAGAAAAGAGTGCCTTTGTCCCTGGCAGAATAATTACTGATAATGCTTGGGTGGCCTTTGAGTGCATTCATTATATTAAATGGGAGAAGGTTCCAACAAAATGTTTTTGTGCTTACAAGCTTGATCTGTCATAAGCTTATGATAGGGTTGATTGGGCATTTGTTAAGCAAGTGATGCAAAAGATGGGCTTCTCTAACCGGCGGGGTTTCCTCTTGGATTCATTTGCACCGTCGCGTGGGCTTCAGCAAGGTGACCCATTATCACCCTTCTTGTTTATTTTTGTCACTGATGGATTGTCTGCTTTATTAAATCATGGAGTAAGGTCAAATGATATTACACTGGTTAAAATCTATAGAAGATCTCCAGGTATGTCTCACCTTTTGTTTGCGGATGACACAATGCTATTTTTTTTAGGCTTCTCAGGTCCAAGAAATGCATATTAAACAGGCCCTTGATGCCTATGAGGTCGCTACTGGTCAGTGTTTGAACTATGATAAATGCTCTATTCTGTTTGGAGTGCATGTCTGATACGTCTCCAATGTATCTATAATTTTTGATTGCTTCATGCTATATTATCTTCTGTTTTGGACATTATTGGGCTTTATTATCCACTTTTATATTATTTTAGGGACTAACCTATTAACCGAAGGCCCAGCTCAGAATTGTTGTTTTTTTTGCCTATTTTAGGGTTTAGAAGAAAAGGGATATCAAACGGAGTCCAAACGGAATGAAACCTTCGGGAACATGATTTTTGGAACGAACAAGATCCAGGAGACTTGGACACTATGTCAAGCAACCAACAGGGAGGCCACGAGGTAGGGGGGCGCACCTACCCCCCCCCCCCCCAGGCGCGCCCTCCACCCTCGTGGGCCCCTGCTGCTCCACCGACGTACTTCTTCCTCCTATATATACCTACGTACCCCAAACGATCAGAGACGGAGCCAAAACCCTAATTCCACTGTCGTAACTTCCTGTATCCACGAGATCCCATCTTGGGGCCTGTTCCGGAGCTCCGCTGGAGGGGGCATCGATCACGGAGGGCTCGTACATCAACACCATAGCCTCTCCGATGAAGTATGAGTAGTTTACTTCAGACCTTCGGGTCCATAGTTATTAGCTAGATGGCTTCTTCTCTCTTTTTGGATCTCAATACAAAGTTCTCCCCCTCTCTTGTGGAGATCTATTCGATGTAATCTTCTTTTGCGGTGTGTTTGTTGAGACCGATGAATTGTGGATTTATCATCAAGTTTATCTAGGAACAATATTTGAATCTTTTCTGAATTCTTTTATGTATGATTGGTTATCTTTGTAAGTCTCTTCGAATTATCAGTTTGGTTTGGCCTACTAGATTGATCTTTCTTGCAATGGGAGAAGTGCTTAGCTTTGGGTTCAATCTTGCGGTGTCCTTTCCCAGTGACAGTAGGGGCAGCAAGACACGTATTGTATTGTTGCCATCGAGGATAACAAGATGAGGTTTTCATCATATTGCATGAGTTTATACCTCTACATCATGTCATCTTGCTTAAGGCGTTACTCTGTTCTTATGAACTTAATACTCTAGATGCATGCTGGATAGCGGTCGATGTGTGGAGTAATAGTAGTAGATGCAGGCAGGAGTCGGTCTACTTGTCTCGGACGTGATTCCTATATAGATGATCATACCTAGATATTATCATAACTATGCTCAATTCTATCAATTGCTCAATAGCAATTTGTTCACCCATCATAAAATACTTATGCTCTTGAGAGAAGCCACTAGTGAAACCTATGGCCCCCGGGTCTATCTTCATCATATTAATCTTCCAATACTTTTCTTTTATTTTACTTTGCATCTTTATCATAAAAATACCAAAAATATTATCTTATCATATCTGTCAGATCTCACTCTCGTAAGTGACCGTGTAGGGATTGACAACCCCTTATTGCGTTGGTTGCGAGGATTTATTTGTTTTGTGTAGGTGCGAGGGACTGGCGCGTAGCCTCCTACTGGATTGATACATTAGATCTCAAAAACTGAGGGAAATATTTATGCTACTTTGCTGCACCACCTTTTCCTCTTCAAGGGAAAACCAACGCAAGTGCTCAAGAGGTAGCAAGAAGGATTTCTGGCGCCGTTGCCGGGGAGGTCTACACAAAAGTCAACATACCAAATACCCATCACAAACCCTTATCTTCCGCATTACATTATTTGCCATTTGCCTCTCGTTTTCCTCTCCCCCACTTCACCCTTGCCGTTTTATTCGCCCTCTCTCTCTCTATCCTTACTCTCTTTCTCTATTTGCCTCTTTTTGCCTTTTGCACTTTCTGCCGTTATGTCTGAAATTGGGGAAATTATTGTCGATATGGACACTAATAATATCATGAAAAATTCGGATGCTCCTGCTGAAGAACCCCCTATCTTACATACAAAAGAATTCCGTATTGGTAGTGGTAATATTATTGGAAAAGGAGTTATCCAAGATTTCTTTACTTGTGCCAGTGCTTTGCCTTCTATGGGTAGTTCTATCCTTCATAGAACTAGTAGTCTTGCGGACGATATTGCCATGCTTGTAGTTGAACTTGAAAGACAATTCATGCACATGCACCCTTGCATACAAAGGATTTTCCTAGAATTTTCTAATATTGAGCATTCTTCTGTTAAGCGTGCCGCTACTATCTTTTTGGCTCATGAGTTCAGATTCATAATAAAAGAGGCCAAAAAAATCTTTGCGCATTATAGGGTGGACTCTTTCCGTCCTCCCATAGAGGCTATCATTTTTGATCAAGAAGAAATAATGTGTTTTCAATCCCTACACTATGTTGCTTTCAATGAAAATCTTAGAAAAAGGATTCCTACCAATGTCTTAGTTGATAGGATTTCTGAACTTAATGATGATTTGGCCATTCGAAATAATGAACTAGGATATTCTCTTGAGTATAGGCTCACAAAGTTCTGTCAAAAGAATGCTTATAATGATGAATTGGTTGTGCAATACAGAGGGCCAAAGGAGGAACCTATACCTCCCAAGGTTGATCTTGGGGACTTTTGTCCCATTAAATTTAGCCCTTTTATTACTTTTTCTTGCCTCAAAGAAAACTTACTGCCGAACTTAGAGAATATGAAATGAGTTTTAATGATCTATCTTACTATTATGGCAATACCTAGATCTATCCTTGCTTTTTATGCCTAGCTAGGGGCGTTAAACGATAGCGCTTGTTGGGAGGCAACCCAATTTTATTTTTACTCCTTTCTTTTTGCTCCTGTTTAGTAATAAATAATTTATATAACCTCTATTTTGGTTGTGCTTTTTGTGTTTAATTAGTGTTTGTGCCAAGTAGAACCGTTGGGAAGACTTGGGGAAAGTCTTGTTAATCTTGCTTAAAAAACAGAAACTTTAGCGCTCACGAGAACTGCTGCCATTTTTATTTGGAAAGTGATATTTAGTTAATTCTTTTTGAAGATGATTAATAGATAGATTCCTCACGTCCATAAATTTATTTTAGAATTTCTGGGTTTTTCTATATTTTGCGCTAGCTACAGATTACTACAGATTGTTCTGTTTTCGACAGATTCTGTTTTTCGTGTGTTGTTTGCTTATTTTGATGAATCTATGGCTAGTAACATAGTTTATAAACCATAGAGAAGTTGGAATACATTAGTTTTAACACCAATATAAATAAAAAATGAGTTCATTACAGTACCTTGAAGTGGTATTTTGTTTTCTGTCGCTAACGGAGCTCACGAGATTTTCTACTTTAAGTTTTGTGTTGTGAAGTTTTCAAGCTTTGGGTAAAGATTTGATGGATTATGGAACAAGGAGTGGCAAGAGCCTAAGCTTGGGGATGCCCATGGCATCCCCAAGATAATCTAAGGACACCTAAAAACCTAAGCTTGGGGATGCCCATGGCACCCCCAAGATAATCTAAGGACACCTAAAAGCCAAAGATTGGGGATGCCCCGGAAGGCATCCCCTCTTTCGTCTACTTTTATCGGTAACTTTACTTGGAGCTATATTTTTATTCAACACGTGATATGTGTTTTGCTTGGAGCGTCTTGTATGATTTGAGTCTTTGATTTTTAGTTTAACACAATCATGTTTGTTGTACACACCTTTTGAGAGAGACAAACATGATTCGGAAATTATTAGAATACTCTATGTGCTTCACTTATATCTCTTGAGTTATATAGTTTTGCTCTAGTACTTCACTTATATCTTTTAAAGCGCGTCGGTGGATTTGTCTTATAGAAACTATTGATTTCTCATGCTTCACTTAGATTATTTTGGGAGTCTTAAATAGCATGTTAATTTGCTTAAATAATCCTAATATGCTAGGTATACAAGATTAATAATAAAATTCTCTTATGAGTGTGTTGAATACTATGAAAAGTTTGATACTTGATAATTGTTTTGAGATATGGAGATGGTGATATTAAAGTTGTGCTAGTTGAGTAGTTGTGAATTTGAGAAATACTTGTGTTAAAGTTTGTGATTCCCGTGGCATGCACGTATGGTGAACCGTTATGTGATGAAGTCGGAGCATGATTTATTTATTGGTTGTCTTCCTTATGAGTGGAGGTCGGGGATGAGAGATGGTCTTTTCCTACCAATCTATCCCCCTAGGAGCATGCGCGTAATACTTTGCTTTGATAACTTGTAGATTTTTGCAATAAGTATATGAGTTCTTGACTAATGTTGAGTCCATGGATTATACGCACTCGCCCTTCCATCATTGCTAGCCTCTCTAATACCGCGCACCTTTCGCCGGTATCATACACCCACTATATACCTTCCTCAAAACAGCCACCATACCTACCTATTATGGCATTTCCATAGCCATTTCGAGATATATTGCCATGCAACTTTCCATCATTTCGTTTACTATGACATACTTCATCATTGTCATATTGCTTTGCATGATCATGTAGTTGACATTGTATTTGTGGCAAAGCCACCATTCATAATTCTTTCATACATGTCACTCATGCATCATTGCATATCGGGTACACCGCCGGAAGCATTCATATAGAGCCATATCTTGTTCTAAGTATCGAGTTGTAATTCTTGAGTTGTAAGAAAATAAAAGTGTGATAATCATCATTATTAGAGCATTGTTCCAAGTGAGGAAAGGATGATGGAGACTATGATTCCCCCATAAGTCGGGATGAGACTCCGGACGGAAAAAAAAGAGGCCAAAGAAGCCCAAATAAAAAAAAGAGGCCATAAAAAGGAGAAAAGGCCCAAATAAAAAAATGAGAGAAAAAGAGAGAAGGGATAATGTTACTATCCTTTTACCACACTTGTGCTTCAAAGTAGCATCATGATCTTCATGATAGAGAGTCTCCTATGCTATCACTTCCATATACTAGTGGGAATTTTTCATTATAGAACTTGGCTTGCATATTCCAATGATGGGCTTTCTCAAAATGCCCTAGGTCTTCGTGAGCAAGCAAGTTGAATGCACACCCACTTAGTCTCTTTTTGAGCTTTCATATACTTATAGCTCTAGTGCATCCGTTGCATGGCAATCCCTACTCACTCACATTGATATCTATTGATGGGCATCTCCATAGCCCGTTGATACGCCTAGTTGATGTGAGACTATCTTCTCCTTTTTTGTCTTCTCCACAACCACCACTCTATTCCACCTAAAGTGCTATGTCCATGGCTCACGCTCATGTATTGCGTGAAGATTGAAAAAGTTTTGAGAATGTCAAAAGTATGAAACAATTGATTGGCTTGTCATCAGGGTTGTGCATGATTTAAATACTTTGTGTGGTGAAGATAGAGCATAGCCAGACTATATGATTTTGTAGGGATAACTTTCTTTGGCCATGTTATTTTGAGAAGACATAATTGCTTAGTTAGTATGCTTGAAGTATTATTATTTTTATGTCAATATTAGACTTTTGGCTTGAATCTTTTGGATCTGAATATTCATACCACAATTGAGAAGAATAACATTGAAATTATGCCAAGTAGCATTCCACATCAAAAATTATGTTTTTATCATTTACCTACTCGAGGACGAGCAGGAATTAAGCTTGGGGATACTTGATACGTCTCCAACGTATCTATAATTTTTGATTGCTCCATGCTATATTATCTTCTATTTTGGACATTATTGGGCTTTATTGTCCACTTTTATATTATTTTTGGGACTAACCTATTAACCGGAGGCCCAGTCCAGAATTGTTGTTTTTTTTGTCTATTTTACGGTTTTGAAGAAAAGGAATATCAAACGGAGTCCAAATGGAATGAAACCTTCGGGAACTTGATTTTTGGAACGAACAAGATCCAGGAGACTTGGACCCTATGTCAAGCAACCAACAGGGAGGCCACGAGGTAGGGGGCGCGCCTACCCCCCCCCCCCCCCTAGGTGTGCCCTCCACCCTCATGGGCCCCCTGTTGATCCACCGACGTACTTCTTCCTCCTATATATACCTACATACCCCCAAACGATCAGAGACGGAGCCAAAATCCTAATTCCAGCGCCGTAACTTCCTGTATCCACGAGATCCCATCTTGGGGTCTGTTCTGGAGCTCCGTTGGAGGGGGCATCGATCACGGAGGGCTTCTACATCAACACCATAGCCTCTTCGATGAAGTGTGAGTAGTTTACTTCAGACCTTCGGGTCCATAGTTATTAGCTAGATGGCTTCTTCTCTCTTTTTGGATCTTAATACAAAGTTCTCCCCCTCTCTTGTGGAGATCTATTCAATGTAATCTTATTTTGCGGTTTGTTTGTTGAGACCGATGAATTGTGGGTTTATGATCAAGTTTATCTATGAACAATATTTGAATCTTCTCTGGATTCTTTTATGTATGATTGGTTATCTTTGCAAGTCTCTTCGAATTATTAGTTTGGTTTGTCCTACTAGATTGATCTTTCTTGCAATGGGGGAAGTGCTTAGCTTTGGGTTCAATCTTGCGGTGTCCTTTCCAAGTGACAGTAGGGGCAGCAAGGCATGTATTGTATTGTTTCCATCGAGGATAACAAGATGGGGTTTTCTAGGGATGGCAGTTTTGCCCATGGTTATGGGTACCCGCGGGTACCCTACCCGAAAACAATGGGTATGGGCAAGACATGAAGAGATTTTCTATCCACGGGTAATGGGTACCCATACCCGCAAAATATATGGGTAGGGCATGGGTAAGAAATTGTGCTCATGGGTAACCCAATGGATACCCAGAAAAAATTAATAAATGAAAATAACTCCTATAACATGTGGGTTTAACATCCAACTCATATGGTCCAACCCTAAATCTCGTATTCCTTAAACAAGTCATAGCTCATAGGCTCATAATCACCTGCTCGCCACTCCCCATACATCCTATGTGACTCCTAAAAATATGAAATATCGACTCTTCACTACCAGACTCTTGTCGAACACTCGATCCAACGATCCCCAATTCCCACCACCGCCTTCTGCTACGTCGGTCTTCCACCAACCGATGCTCATACTCCCCTGATGCCTCCAAGAGGCCACCCACTGGAGGAGGCCACATACATGCTATACTACTCTACCACCATCACTTGAATTTTGAACTCATTTCTCTACCTCTTAAGAATTTGAATGCTATATATTGTACCCAATGGATACCCATTGGGTATAGGATACCCGATGGGATCGGGTATGGGCATGGGTGTCAGTTTATACCCATGGGTACTGAAGTGGGTGGGTATAGAAAATTTCTATGGGTATGGGTTTGGGTAGAAGGAGGTTGTACCCGCCCATACCCTACCCATTGCCATCCCTAGGGTTTTCATCATATTGCATGAGTTTATCCCTCTACATCATGTCATCTTGCTTAAGGCGTTACTCTGTTCTTATGAACTTAATACTCTAGATGCATGCTGGATAGCGGTCGATGTGTGGAGTAATAGTAGTAGATGTAGGCAGGAGTCGGTCTACTTGTCTCGGACGTGATGCCTATATACATGATCATATCTACATATTCTCGTAACTATGCTCAATTCTTTCAATTTCTCAACAGTTTTGTTCACCCATTGTAAAATATGTATGCTCTTGAGAGAAGCCACTAGTGAAACCTATGGCCCCCGGGTCTATCTTCATCATATTAATCTTCCAATACTTTGCTTTTATTTTACTTTGCATCTTTATCATAAAAATACCAAAAATATTATCTTATCATATCTATCAGATCTCACTCTCGTAAGTGACCGTGTAGGGATTGACAACCCCTTATCGCGTTGGTTGCGATGATTTATTTGTTTTGTGTAGGTGCGAGGGACTGGCGCGTAGCCTCCTACTGGATTGATATCTTGGTTCTCAAAAACTGAGGGAAAATACTTATGCTACTTTGCTGCACCACCCTTTCCTCTTCAAGGGAAAACCAACGCAAGTGCTCAAGAGGTAGCAATGTCCCACTACTGTTCAGGAGCAAGTGCGTTTTGTTCTTCATGTGTCCACTTCATGCTTTGAGGAGATATATGTTGGACTCCCAACCCCATAAGGTAGAATGTAGAAAGGGAAGTTCCAAAACCTTCAGAGTAGCTTGACTACAAGATTGATCCAATGGGTGGATGGATTTCTTGCTCAACCAGGAAGAGAGGTTATCATTAAGTCAGTCGCAGAGGCGCTTCCTAGATATATAATGGGTGTTTTACTCCCTTTCTCAGTGTGCGATGACTTGATGAGGATGGTTCAGAATTTTTATTGGGGTTCTGAGAAGGGCAAACATAAATTTCATTGGAAATCTTGGGGATGCTTGCAACAACCTAAGTGTAAGGGTGGACTAGGTTTCAGGGATTTTCGTTTATTCAACCAAGCACTTCTTGCCTGTCAGGCTTGGAGGCTCATTGTGAAACTGAATAGACTTTGTGCCCGTCTTTTGAAGTCTCGTTATTATACTATAGGGAAGATAGAAGATATTGTTTTCTCAGGCAATGCCTCTTCTTCTTGGACTGCTATATGTCATGGGTTAGACTTTCTAAAAAAGGGTTGATATGGAGGGTGGGTAATGGACAAAGTATTTGGGTGTGGAGAGACAATTGGATTCCTAGACCCTTTTCATACAATCCAGTTTCCTTGCAAGGGAGATGTAGGATTCGTTTCATTTCAGAGCTTTTTTAATACAAACGGTTTATGAAATGTTCAGGTTCTATAGGACTACTTTTTACCGTGTGACGTCGTGGAAATACTAAAGATCTAAGCTTCGCAACAACTCAAAGATGATACACTGGCTTGGGGACCGGGTATACATGGTTGCTTCTCAGTCAAAAGCGCGTATAACTTTGCACTGAACCTTGCTACTGGAGAAACAGATGATGCGTCAAGTTCATTACCTGATGTTATTCGTAAAGTATGGAATCTTAATTGGTCTTATGATGTGCTCCCCAGAGTGCGTAATTTTGCATGGCGCTGTGTGACCAATTCCCTGCCTACATGGGAAAATAAGCATAAAAGAGGATTGGAAACTTCAGCTACTTGCCCAATTTGTGATAAAGGAATAGAAGACCATTTTCATTCGTTTGCATCTATCCAAGAGCAGTGGAACTATGGGGTACTATCTTTGAAGTATGGCGCATACCTGAGCTAAAATCCATTACACATTCAGGTCAGGAGTGGCTGCTTAATATTCTTGATTCTTTCCTGAAGTTGAATGTTGCATGTTGCTGATGACGATGTGGAGGTGCTGGCATATTAGAAATGAATTAGTGCATAACAAAGATCCGCCCTGGTTGGTGTGTCGAAGAGATTCTTGTGCAGTTACCTGGATTCGTTGTAGTGCATCAAGCATGAACCCTTTGCTCGTCCATGCAAAGGTAAATCAATGATAGTTCCTGTACATGCTATTCCCAAGCCATTTAAAATTAAGTCTGATGCTGCGCTCTTGAGATGGTCTCCTCCATTGCACGGATGGCCTAGACTGAACTGCGATGGTTCTCTCTCTCCGGATGATAGAGCTGGGTCAAGCATGGTATTTCGTGATGAAAGTGGTGCGATCATTTTCTCTTCATGCAGGCAGCTTTCCTCTTGTCGGGACGCACTGGAAGCGAAACTTGGTGCGTGTATGGAAGGACTCTCTTTAGCCTCATCACGCATTGATTTTCCGGTTACAATTGAAATGGATTCCTCAGTAGCAGTAAAGATGATTCAAGCCCACGAGATTGATAAATCGATGTATTCTTCCTTGGTGAAGGAGATAAAGTATCTTTTGAGTCTTCATAGAACTAGTATTACTCATATTAGTAGGTCTTAGAATAAAGTTAGTAATTCTTTGGTGAACTTTGCTCGTTTAGAAGGTAGGACTATGACCTGGCTAGGGTGTGGGACACCTGAAGCTATTGAGCCGAACAACATTGATTGTAATTTTCCGTGATGTGAGTAACAATTGGCATCACTTACCTCATCACGGATTTATCCGTCTAATTAGAAGAAAAATTATTCCTTCGATGCACAATTTAGGGCGTGGGGGGGGGGGCTATGGATTATTAGTTGACGTACTTCTAAGAGCTTTTTTTTCCTTTTTTTGTTTTCCTTCTATTTTTTGTTAATTGATTTTTCTACTTTTTGAACTTTATTATTAGGAACCTATTGAAAAATTGAAATATTGTTTCGAATACCAAAAAAATTCTTATTTTCAAATATTTTTTACAATTTGTAAGAATATTCTAGAATTTTAAAAAATGTTCTCATTTTTGAATTTTTAGTTCACAAATTCAAGAAGAGTTTGTGTCTTAAAAAACAATTAATATTAATTTAAAGTACATTATTTGTAATTTGTGATCAAAATTTTCATCAATTGTTGGGAATTTGTTAACAATTCTGGGAAAGTGTTGAAGTCTGTAAAATATTTGTACACAATTCGAAATAACAAAAATTGTTGACGAATTTCAAGAAATGGTTAGGAGATAAGAGAATGTTCATGTTGATTGATAATGACAGAAATTACAAATAATACAAGCATTCAAATTAGAAAAAACTACATGCTCACGGATGCACCCGCTTGGACTAGTCTGCCACACTCCTCCGAACTGGTGGATTTTTGGACTATGGATAAATGACCACATCTTTTGCAAGCCGGTGGGTGATACGTCTCCAACGTATCTATAATTTATGAATTATTCATGCTATTATATTATCTGTTTTGGATGTTTATGGACTTTACTAAACACTTTTATATTTTTTTTGGGACTAACCTATTAACCGGAGGCCCAACCCAAATTGTTGTTTTCTTGCCTATTTCAGTGTTTCGAAGAAAAGGAATATCAAACGGAGTCCAAACGGAATGAAACCTTCGGGAGAGTTATTTTTGGAACGGAAGCAATCCAGAAGACTTGGAGTAGACATCACGGAAGCTCTGAGGAAGCCACGAGGCAGGGAGGCGTGCCCCCCACCCTCATGGGCCCCTCGTGGCTCCCCTGACTGACTTCTTTCGCCTATATATGTCCATATACCCTAAAAACATCGGGGAACAGAATAGACCGGGAGTTCCACCGCCAGAAGCCTCTGTAGCCACAGAAAACCAATCGGGACCCTGTTCCGGCACCCTGCCAGAGGGGGGATCCCTCACTGGTGGCCATCTTCATCATCCCGGCGCTCTCGATGACGAGGAGGGAGTAGTTCACCCTCGGGGCTGAGGGTATGTACTAGTAGCTATGTGTTTGATCTCTCTCTCTCTCTCTCTCTCTCTCTCTCGTGTTCTTGAGGTGGTACGGTCTTGATGTATCTCGAGCTTTGCTATTATTGTTGGATCTTATGATGTTTCTCCCCCTCTACTCTCTTGTAATGGATTGAGTTTTCCCTTCGAAGTTATCTTATCGGATTGAGTCTTTAAGGATTCGAGAACACTTGATGTATGTCTTGCATGTGCTTATCTGTGGTGACAATGGGATATCACGTGGTCCACTTGATGTATGTTTTGGTGATCAACTTGCGGGTTCCGCGAACTTGGGAATCTATGCATAGGGGTTGGCACACGTTTTCGTCTTGATTCTCCGGTAGAAACTTTGGGGCACTCTTTGAAGTTCTTTGTGTTGGTTGAATAGATGAATCTGAGATTGTGTGATGCATATCGTATAATTATACCCACGGAGACTTGAGGTGACATTGGAGTATCTAGGTGACGTTAGGGTTTTGGTTGATTTGTGTCTTAAGTTGTTATTCTAGTATGAACTCTTGAATAGATCGATCAGAAAGAATAACTTTGAGGTGGTTTCGTACCCTACCATAATCTCTTCGTTTGTTCTCCGCTATTAGTGACTTTTGAGTGACTCTTTGTTGCATGTTGAGGGATAGTTATATGATCTAATTATGTTATTATTGTTGAGAGAACTTGCACTGGTGAAAGTATGAACCCTAGGCCTTGTTTCCTAGCATTGCAATACCGTTTACGCTCACTTTTATCGCTTGCTACCTTGCTGTTTTTATATTTTTAGATTACAAATACTCAGATATATCATACATATTGCACTTGTATCACCATTTCTTTGCCGAACTAGTGCACCTATACAATTTACCATTGTATTGGGTGTGTTGAGGACACAAGAGACTCTTTGTTATTTGGTTGCATGGTTGCTTGAGAGAGACCATCTTCATCCTACGCCTCCCACGGATTGATAAACCTTAGGTCATCCACTTGAGGGAAATTTGCTACTGTGCTACAAACCTCTGCACTTGGAGGCCCAACAACGTCTACAAGAAGAAGGTTGTGTAGTAGACATCAGTGGGCATGCCCATAGGCATTCATGTCAGGTTTGAACGAATTCCAACACCGCTCGCACGCTGCGACACGTCCTGCCATTTATCAATCTTTTTTCACCAGGAATACTCTGGAAAAATGCAGAACTTGTCAAAACCCCAAACAACTTGGCTTGGCACCTTGAATTGGTCTTATAAGGGCATGAGAAAAAATTGGGTCCATTTCAAGGATGTTGAAAAACAACGTGCTCTCAGACGAAGCCTTCTGGCCTACCCAAACACCCTCCGTTGCATATGGTCTATTATCCGATATTATTTAAATGACCTCAACTTTTGCAAGAATGTGGCATGCCCATGGTAACCATCTATGCCATGTTTGAACTTTTTCTGATATCGCATGCAAGTCGCGACACGGTCGGCCATTTATCGGCCTTTTTGACCGAGAAAACTCCATATGCAAAACTTGTTAAAAACCCAAGTAACTTGACGTGGTGCCTTGAATTCGCCATACAAGGCCATGGAGAAAAGTTAGGGTCACATGAGAGACGTCGGCAAAAATGTGCTATCGAACGGAGCCTTCTGGCCTACCCCAGACACACTACATTGAATATGTTTTTTTGGACATCCTAGAAATGACCCCAACTTTTCCGTCAGGTGGGCATTGTCCATGGTAGGCATCCGCGCTAGGATTGAAGGAGAAATGTGTTGAAAATTGTAATTTAAACAAGTACTTAAAACAATTATTTTAAGTTTTTAACATAACAAATAAATACATATGTATAAAATTAAAACCATTTTAAAAGCATTTAATAAACATTTGAAGGAAAAAAAACTTAAAATTATAATTTAAAATTGTTATTTGGGTATGCCAAAAAATATTTCAAATTTTTGAATATGTTTTAAAAAGAATAATCAAGTTTAAAAAGGAGAAAAATGAATTAATGAAAAAGAGAAGAAAAACAAAAATAAGAAATGAAAAAAACGCTTAGACCTTGGTCCAACTGGACGACAGCATCACTCCCATAGGACACATGTTGGGCCAGCCCAAGCGCACGCGTATATGAAACCATTTCTTTGATTTTGAAAAAAAGTTGACAGATTTCAAAATTTTCGCAGATGTTCAAAGAAAGGTTACTAAAATAATTTGCAAAATTGTTCCCAATTTTGGGAACATCATCTTCCTAGTAAGTTTTTTATCGGGTTTTGGGAATCTTCTAGGAGGTTCCCCAAACGTCTTTTTTTCTTTTTCTTTTTATATTCTCTCATATTTTTTTCTTTTCTTTTTCATTTTCTTTAGCCTTTTTGTTTTTATATTTATTGTTTCAATTTTTCATAGATTAGAAAAAATGAGAACTTCAAAATTTTCTTCTTAATTTCTCAAAATATTCATGTTGAAATTTCTTAAAAAAATGTTCAGAATTCCGATTTTTCCATATTTATTAATCAATATTCTAAATTCAGAAATTTTTAAGAATTTCCAAACTTTGTTCACATTCCAATGTTTGTTCATATTTAGTAATTAATGTTAAAACATATTCAAAATTTTAAAAAAATTCATAAATTCAAAAAAATGTTCGGGTTGTTAAATTTTGTTCAGAGTTTTACTTAGTGTTCCCATTTTCAAAAATTGTTCGCAGATCCAAACAATGTTCGCATTCTAAGAAAATTTGAAACACACAAACATTTTTTCCAAATTTCTTTTTTTTAAATCACAAATTTAAATAAATGGGAAAGAGAAAGTTCATGAATTTGGGCCATTTGAAGTTCATCGACTTGAAAATAAATTCAAGAATTTTTAAAAATTTAAAAAAAATAAAAAGTTCACATATTTGGAAAATGTTTACGAAATTAAAGAAAGATCATCAATTTGAATAATTGTTCATGAATTTTAAAAAAAGTACAACGATTCATATAAAAATCAGGGATTTGAAAAAATTTCATGAATTTAAGAAAATGATCATGATTTAGAAAAATCATAAATTTAAGAAAATGGGAAAAGAAAAGATAAAAAATTAAGAAAATAAATAAAACCAACGAAATCTAGCTAGATAAGACGCAGAACAGAAGAAAAGGAAAGTATTAACTAGGCATAACAGCGTTATTTTCCCAGCCCACTTCCACTTGATGCACATTTTCGGAAGGTTAAAGAAAAAGGAAAAAGCTAATGGGCACGTATGTATTCGTCTGGCGGGTGACCCACCATACATACGAAACTGGGTATGACTTGTGAAAGGTTCATATTGCCCTTTATATGTTTAGTGAGGAGGGTTATATCGAAGTGTGGCTCATTCATGCAACATGCCATCACCTCTCGACGCTGGCATCGTCTCTCCATTTTTTTTTTGAAAAATAATACTTTATTAATTTGAAATAACGGTTACATCATCTATAATAGAAGGTACAATCTCCTCCATTGGCTCCTCAAACCAGTCCCTACTTTCGGAAAATTTTGCTAACCTAGCCAGTTCATGAGCGACCATATTCGCCTCCCTATTACAATGTTCCAAGCTAGTAAGAAGCAAATCAAGCCAGAAAATAGCAATCATCAAAAATTGTCGTCGCCGCTCCCGCGGAATGTCCTCCATTCTTTATTATATCAATGTCTTCCATATTTTTCTGAGTTAATAATAAGCTGGTTGCATCCCGCCTTTTGTGCCATAAAAAGGCCCAATCTAAGAGCCAAAGCTTCTGCTCTTAGAATGTCCACACTCAATCAGTCTTCCAGTTTCTGCCACCAATTGATTTTCCTTTGTCACCTCTAAGAACAGTTCTAGCTGTGCTTATAGATCATGGTCAAAAGATGCATCCGCATTGAGCTTAACAAATCTCGTAGGGGTCTAATCCACCCCCTTTTTACTCGAAGCATTAGAAATATGGGCATTAACAAACAAAGTTTGCCGTTATAGCACGAACCCCGAAGAAGTTTGGTATGCGTCTAGTGATTTTCCTTCATGAATTAATTTACGTCTCTCCCACCATAAGTACCAAGCAGTTATGGCATAGTCTCTCCATGCTCGTACCATATGCATCGGATCCTTGATCACTACTCGGTTTCTTCCTTTTTTATCCCAGTTGCAAGTTCATCTTTGACTCATAACTCGGGCCTGGCCTTTTTTGTCCCAGTTGCAAGTCCACCCTCACTCTCAACTATGGCCCGACATTCTTTTTCAGTTGAAATCCCACTCTCAACTCGCAACTAGTGTTGGGAAATGTAGCATGCAATTTCAAAAAAAATTCTACGATCACGCAAGATCTATCTAGGAGATGCATAGCAACGAGAGGAAAAGAGTGTGTCCACGTATCCTCGTACACCGAAAATGAAAGCGTTAAGTTAACGTGGTTGATGTAGTCAAACGTCTTCGCGATTCAACCGATCTTAATACCGAACATACTGCCAGTGGCGGATCCACCATTGGGGCGAGCTGGGGCGGCCGCCCCAGGTCTTCGGTAGCAGAGCAGCGACCCCTACCTACCTATCATCCAGCGGCGAGCTGATTTCATGGCAGCGGCAAGCAGTTTTCATGGCGGCGGCTTTTGCTTATTTACAGTTTCTGCGAAGCAGTAGGCGAGGCAGAGCAGAGTGAGATAGTTTCGGCTGGGCTACATGGTTTGGGCTGGTCTGTAGCATTTGCACAATTATGCTTAAGGCCCAAATGATGTAACGCATGCTGCCGAACATAAAATGAATCCAGTATTCGGTATTACTGAATGTATTGGTCTCCCATTGCCCACATTGACCCCCACATTTTCTCAAAAAAAGAAAAGAAAAATTGACCCCCTCCCAACTCCCAAGCCACCACTGACGAACTTTGCTACAGCTGCGTCGCGGCCAGTTTAGCAGTGTCTATGATTTCCAGCCGCTGCTCCGTGCCGCAACTTCCAGCGCTATTTTTTTTAAAGGAAAGTCATCATGGCTTGCTTTATTAATTGATCAAAGGCAGTACATCATCCACAAGTACCGGGATTAGGCAGCTCGGCGGCTCCACAGTCCAACTAACGGAAGTCTCATTACAAAAAGAAAAATGAGCAGGCACATGCGCTGTTTTATTAAGCGTATGAGAACAATGCTTAAAGATGACCTCCTCGATCGAAGTAGACACATCCAGGCATTTCGGCGCTATTTAATGATCTGATGGTTTACAAACCATAAGAAGATTTGATTCGTCTGACATATCTTAAAAATAGAGGAATCGTATATTACATATTCACATATTATAAGTGGATATAGTAAGAGTGACATAACTAGTGCTCCCTCGGTACAGAAATAAAAAGCGCTTAAATCACTACTCTTTACGGAGGGAGTATGTCATGATCTTTTTTTTCAAAATTAGTGATAAGCAGACTCATATACATTTTCATACTATAAAAATGTCTACCTCTACAACCTTTTGTACTTTGCACAATTATCGCACTGGTGCTAATACATTCGTAATTTCGTAGGTCTTGCTTGATATTGTGAGAATGTATTGTGGCATCAAGTGTGAGCATATCAAGCGACAAAAATCCATGTTAATAGTCTTTAAGGCTTTTTTTAATGTTTTTGATAGTTGAAGGTCATGAATTTTGATTAAGTAGGCTTGCATTTGCAGCTAAAAAAATTAGAACTTAAATTTCCGCCCCGGCTAACTTTGATTCCTGGGTCTGCCACTGCGTATGGCACCTTCGAGTTCAGCACACGTTCAGCACGATGACGTCCATCAAACTCTTGATCCAGCAGAGGGTCGGGGGAGAGTTCTGTCAGCACGACGGCGTGGTGACAGTGATGGTGATGTGATCCACGCAGGGCTTCCCCTAAGCACTACGACACTATGACCGGAGGAGTAAACTGTGGAGGGGGGCACCGCACACGGCTAAGAGAACTATTGGTGTGCCTTTGGGGTGCCCCCGCCCTTGTATATAAAGGAGGGAAGGAGGGGTGGCCGGCCAAGAGGGGCGCGCCATGGGGGAGTCCTACAAGGACTCCTAATCCTGGTAGGATTCGTCCCCCTTTTTTTCCTTTCTTCACAGGAGGGAAAAGAAAGGAGAGGGAGTAGGAAAAGGAAAGGGGGTGGCGCAACCTTCCCTAAACCAATTTGGCCTCCTCCTTTGTGGGGGGCGCACCAGCCCATTGTGGGCTCGTTAGCCTCCCTCCTATGGCCCATGTGGCACATATCTTCCACCGGGGAGTTCCGGTAACCCCTACGGTACTCTGGTATGTACCCGATACACTCCGGAACCCCTCCGTAATTCGTCACATAGTCAAGCTCACGACATCAAGAGGTAGGATATGAACACACGAAGAACATGTTGGGGAACGTAGCAGAAATTCAAAATTTTCCTACGTGTCACCAAGATCTATCTATGGAGAAACCAGCTACGAGTAGAAGGAGAGTGCATCTACATACCCTTGTAGATCGCTAAGCGGAAGCGTTCAAGTGAACGGGGTTGATGGAGTCGTACTCGTCGTGATTCAAATCACCGATGATCAAGTGCCGAACGCACGGCACCTCCGCGTTCAACACACGTACAGCCCGGTGACGTCTCCCACGCCTTGATCCAGCAAGGAGAAAGGGAGAGGTTGAGGAAGACTCCATCCAGCAGCAGCACAACGGCGTGGTGGTGGTGGAGGAGCGTGGCAATCCCGCAGGGCTTCGCCAAGCACCATGGGAGAGGAGGAGTAGGGAGAGAGGTAGGGCTGCACCAAGAGGGAGAGAACTCATGTGTTATGGGCAGCCCTAGGCCTCACTATATATAGGGGAGAGGGGGGGCTGCGCCCCCTTTAGGGTTTCCCACCCCCAAGGGGTGCGGCCAGCCCTAGATGGCAAAGGGGGCGGCGGCCAGGAGGGGGAGAGAGGGGAGGCGCCCACTAGGTGGGCCTTAAGGCCCATCTGGACTAGGGTTTGCCCCCCTCCACTCTCCCTTGCGCCTTGGCCCCTTGTGGGGGGCGCACCAGCCCACCTAGGGGCTGGTCCCCTCCCACACATGGCCCACGCAGCCTTCTGGGGCAGGTGGCCCCACTTGGTGGACCCCCGGGACCCTCCCGATGGTCCCGGTACAATACCGATATCGCCCGAAACTTTTCCGGTGACCAAAACAGGACTTCCCATATATAAATCTTTACCTCCGGACCATTCCGGAACTCCTCGTGATGTCCGGGATCTCATCCGGGACTCCGAACAACATTCGGTAACCACATACAAGCTTCCTTTATAACCCTAGCGTCATCGAACCTTAAGTGTGTAGACCCTACGGGTTCGGGAGACATGTAGACATGACCGAGACGTTCTCCGGTCAATAACCAACAGCGGGATCTGGATACCCATGATGGCTCCCACATGTTCCACGATGATCTCATCGGATGAACCACGATGTCAAGGACTTAATCAATCCCGTATTCAATTCCCTTTGTCTAGCGGTATTTTACTTGCCCGAGATTCGACCGTCGGTATCCAATACCTTGTTCAATCTCGTTACCGGCAAGTCACTTTACTCGTTCCGTAACACATCATCCCGTGATCAACTCCTTGGTCACATTGCGCATATGATGATGTCCTACCGAGTGGGCCCAGAGATACCTCTCCGTTTACACGGAGTGACAAATCCCAGTCTCGATCCGCATAAAACAATAGATACTTTCGGAGATACCTGTAGTGCACCTTTATAGTCACCCAGTTACGTTGTGACGTTTGATACACCCAAAGCACTCCTACGGTATCCAGGAGTTACACGATCTCATGGTCAAAGGAAGAGATACTTGACATTGGCAAAGCTCTAGCAAACGAACTACACGATCTTTGTGCTATGCTTAGGATTGGGTCTTGTCCATCACATCATTCTCCTAATGATGTGATCCCGTTATCAACGACATCCAATGTCCATAGTCAGGAAACCATGACTATCCGTTGATCACAACGAGCTAGTCAACTAGAGGCTCACCAGGGACATATTGTGGTCTATGTATTCACACGTGTATTACGATTTCCGGATAATACAGTTATAGCATGAATAAAAGACATTTATCATGAACATTTAAATATAATAATACTTTTATTATTGCCTCTAGGGCATATTTCCAACAGAACACACATGAGATTCTATGCTGCGTTCAACCTGTGGCTTTTCAGACTCCACTTCTTCTTTTATTGTTCTTACAAAGAACGTGCTAGTCTCCACGATCCGTGATGTTCGCGCCAACCCACGAGCAGATCAGGTGTTTCACAAGACTGTCAAGGTTGTTAGAGGCCCTGAGTTCAAACTCTAAGCCTAATGACGTGTGGTGCATAGCGATTGCAAGTGCTGTGCTGAAAACCTAAAAGGACTAGAGTGAGCTACTTAACTAACGAGCACTAACAAGGTATACTACCAGTAGGCAACAACTACCCGGGCAAGCATGCTCCTTTTCATCCCTCAACTTATTGAGATGCTCAATTTGGTCCCTTTGTTGGGGCAGGAAGTACGCTACGATAGAGAAAACAAAATTTTCTTCCGCCAAACCAAGGACATGGTGCGGAGATTGATCACAGGAATGGGGTTTACCACTCGACCCACAGTGACGATAACGGAAAAAGAGTTGGTGAAGTACGTCCCTGTCTCCTCCTTGTGGATCTCTCAAACATTTCCTCATAGTTCCCTCGAATGGTTCATGCAAGTGTTGCAGGTGCAACACTTCTAAGGTATCCAAATGTGCAGGGAGGAATATCGAGCGATGGACTGCAAGGTCCGATCACACAAAGTGACTTTGTGAGTGGAGGCTGATAGGTCGTTGGATTGGTTGAAACCATTCTAGGTTCTTGCCCCTCCACTTATATAGATGTTAGAAATGGGATCAACACTTGAGGCACATCAGGACTTTAGGCCCATTTTTCACTCGAATCCAATTCGAATGGACTCCTGCCCCTTAAGTTCATGACCCTATATATAGGTTAACGCACACATGGACATGACTCGAGTCGATAGCTAGTAGTGCCTCCTAGTAAAACATGCCAACTCTCCTTTGTGCATAGTGTCATATATCGATGAACCTTGATAATATATCATATGCAACATTTCTTTTGCCTTGCCCTATAGTTGTGGTGATCAAGGCAAGTACTTGCCACTCTTATTGGTAGCTCGGCCTTTGTTCTCAAAATCAAGATATAGATTACCGAATCAGGTTAACACTTAACCCAAGTCCCATGATCATGCTTTCAAAATCTGATCACTTGAGAGGGCACTAACAATATCTCTGAGAGTAGGAGGGGCAAATCCCATCTTAGCCAACCATGTCTCACGGCATGTTTCATGACTCACCCAAAATCTACCATTATATATAACTAACTAGTTCGGAGTTGCGTTGATATACCGTAAGTGAGTTGGTCCTCAATATGAGAAGAATATGCCAAGATCTTATGTCTAGGACATGGCATATACATTGTACTTGAGACTAACATATGGCAATATCTCACCGTGTCTCAAAGTGGGTCTGTCCGACTTGGGAATTCTCATCCCTGAGACCATAATATAGGGTTAGCATATCTATGCCCATGACTTTAGAAACATAGTCATCAATCGAATCTTATATTAGTCAAAGGATATGTGTGTGCATAACGTTATCAACTTGGGACCATTAGAAAAATCATCATACAATATATAGTCTCACAAATAGGACACGTCATTATGGATACATATCAGTGATGATGTTTAAGTACAAAAGTTCATGAATATATAAGACAATAACATCTCGCATGATTGCCTCTAGGGTATAAACCAACACCCCTCACTTTAAAACCGGACAAAACGCGGTAATCCACTTTTGAGCACAGGCTCATCTGCACCCACGCTAAAAAATCAAAACAAATTCTAGAAAAAATTGAAAAAAATATTTTTTGCATGGTAGATAATTTGATGCGCGAGATCCGCTCCAATTTCAGATCATTTGGACATCTGAGCACCTCTCGGCAAGAAAGACAAATTCGGGGTCTGTAAGAAAGTTTAGTGTTCTGACCAAATTTTTTTTGCTGAGAGCTACTCAGACGTCCAAATGACCTGAAAATTGAGTGTACCTCATGCAATAAATTTTCTACCATGCAAAAAAGAATTGGGTTTTTATATTTTTTTTGTGATTTTGTTTCTGACCGGGTGTAGATAAGTCTGGACACCGAAACATTGCACCTTAATACCCTTCATTAATGAAACTAGACACTTGCCCTTCCACCTCGAGGTGTCATGTTATTATGAGTAAAATGCATCCATGGTCATTGAACATGTCTCAAAAGCTCACTTTGGTCATTATACATAAGAATACGATCAATACGGTCACTACATACGACTTGAGATGATTATACGATTACCTGCTCACTGTATAGTTTCATATTTCACTCTGTTGACTGGTCAAACATCATAGCACCCTATCTTTATCTTTATATTAGTCCCACTTGTCAGCAGAAAAAAAAGCCATGCATCGCAGAGAATCGAACGGGCTATCCAATGACAGTCTTGTCCAGCTGCACCGCCGCGTGTGTGCATGCATGCATGCACGCTATCGTGCGCAGGCGGGACGGGGCTTTCTGCTCCCTCTGCATGCTACGATCCGTGCGTGCTTTCCAACACAAAAAAGAAAACAATCCTTGTACGGCGGCTGAAAAGTGGTGTGTGCATGCATGTAAGTGTGTTGTGTGGGTGTTAATTAAATAACCGTAACGTTGATCCTCGAAAAAGAAATAACCGTAAAGCTCTACGGATTTAACACAAAGTTGTGTATGAAAGAGCCACAGAAGTTAGCGTACGTGGGCTTCGGCAGAATATCCCTGGTATGATTCTCTAGTGACGCTTATTTTTTCTTTCCCACTAACAAGTGGGGCCCGCATAGGTAGAGAGAGGGTGCTATGATGTTTGACCAGTCAACAGAGTAAAATACGTAGTTATATGATAAGTCAGTGATCGTATAATCACCTCAAGTCATATATAGTGACTGTATTGACTGTATTCTTAAGTACGGTGCAAAGTGCGCTTTCGACACAAGTTCAATGACCGCATATGCATTTTACTCTGTTTTTATTCCCCGTGTAAAGAAATATAAGAGCGTTTAGGATGGTATTTCTTCGGGTCATAATTTGTACATTCCTTCTGTCTATTTTTTCAAATGAACACTCATAAGCTACAATTTTTCACGTGTCAACCTTGGTAAATAATCCCTCTGTACAAAATATATATTGCCCTATACATGTGCCTGCCTACACACTACACAGGCGGCAGCACAGCCGGCGGTTCGGTCTCTACCGCTGCCACTTTGGCAGAGCATGGCCGCTGTGGCGAGAGGTCGCAGCGGCAGATAGGACAAGTGGTGTGCGAGTGCAACCACATGTCGACACACTCGACATGGAAGATGTGCTTGCACGACGGCAGCTGCCGCACCATCTCGCCGTCCTCAAGGTCTTCCAAGCACACAGAGCACAGCTGGGCGCTCCCGCATTCGAGGTCGGCATAGCCATCGGCGTCACGGGATGCGTACGCGAACGTGGGCAACGAGTCGATCGTGGCCTTGCCGAGCCCGAACCGGCATGCTGACAAAGGCACGCCCACTGTGATATCACGCTCGGCGGCGGCGCCGACGCGCCAGCTATTGGGCGCGAGGCACTCACCGATGCCGAAGGCGGTCAGCGCCATGCCGGCGAACAGGAAGGCCTTCCAGACGCAGACGGTGGCGACGAGCACGCAGAACACGAGCGCCAATGCCAAGGACGCCACGACGCCGTAGCAGGCTCCACGCCCGCCGTTGCCGAGCCTTGCAAGCAGATTAGGCATGATCACTCGTGAACGTTTAATTCGAGTAGCTGCTTCACAGGCAGGGTTGTGGGTTGTAGCGGTGCAGGTGTTCCAGCCGGGCGGCATGAAATATATAGTCGATCTGCATCAGAGCTTGAGAACTAGAGCGTGGGGCCGCCGCCCGTAGCTGTGCCCGGGTCTGGGTGGCGCGCGGCGCGCGAAAGATAAACTCGGTGTTTCTTTGACCTCCCGATTCTGGTCAGGTTTCATGCGCCGGCCATACATTAGCAATTGTTTTTTTAGAGATACATTAGCAATTGTTAGACAGCCCATGGTAAACGATACGGCACGCTGGAAAGCGACCCGTGTGCGGGAAGTGTTGCTTAAGCGTGCCTTTGACTCTCAACAGGGCCGGTCCTGACATTTCAAGGGCCCGGGACGACACAAGAATTGGGGGCCTTTAGCCTTAATGTAATCATCAAAATAATGACATATAATCTGTATACTAAAAACACTTAAGATGCACCTAAAACCAATATTTATAATAAATAGCTTATATATATTATCTAATTTTTGCTAACATTTGATAGATGCAAAGTCATTGATGATCATACCAATATCCATATCTTCTAACAATTTGTACATGAAAAACAAAATTTTGCTAGAGGCATCTGTTAGATAATACATCTCTCAATCCTAATAAATGACAGAATTGTAAAATACAATACAATTAGAATTTAGAACTAAACTTACATTTGCTATATGTGATACACATCCATTCAATATTTAAGATGATGGAAATTACACACACCTTCAGGACTTGGCCTTTTAGGAATAGTCGAACTAGCGAACTAGCAGGAGCAGCCAGAAGGATTTGAACGAAGCAAGGACTGGGCCAGCAGTGGTAGAGAGGACAGCAGGGGCCATTCACCGTCCTTCAATGTCTCTAGAGGGCGGCAGCGAATTGTTGAACACATGCGGTCTGCCATGGTGGCCAGTGGTGGCTTTGGATTAGGGTTATTTGGATACTGAATTTTGAGGTCGGTGAGACAGATAAGGAGAACGAGGAGGCGAGGATCCGGGTAGGAGATCGGAGAGTGGAGGTTCGTCCAGCGCATGCACGGAGATCATGGCAATAATCTAGCGATTGCAACTTTTTTTAGGCAAGAAACTAGCGATCACAACTTCTTTTTGTAGCTAGCGATCAATGGGATATCTGCTACGTGTTTCTTTTGTTAAGGCAAATTTGCTACGTGCGTACATGTGACTGCCTCCTCCTTGGGCCAGCAATGGGCTACTTGCGTATGTGTACCTGGCGGGGGCCCCTTAGGTCGTGGGGGCCCGGGGCGGCCGCCCCCTCTGCCCCCCTCCCCCTCAGGGCCGGCCCTGACCCTCAATGGGTGGCCCAGGTGATGCAGTTAGTGATGAGTGACCGGACGGCTGTAAACATCAATGGGAGGTTGGTTCATACTTCACGACTGGCCAATGGGTCCGACAGGAAGACCCGATCTTCCTATTTCTCTTCAACCTTGTGGTTGATGTGCTCGCCTCAATACTGGACTGGCCAAGCACACGGGTCACATTAGGGGGATTTGCCCCCATCTGGTGGCCGATGGGGGTTTGACCCATCTTCAATATGCGGATGACACCATTATGATGGTGGAAGGGTCGGACGAAGATATCCAGAACCTCAAATTCCTCCTCTGCTTTCAGGAAATGTCGGGCCTCAAAATAAACTTTGCCAAGAGCGAGGTAATGGTCTTGGGATATCCTCAAGGGGAGGCCCAGCGGATTGCCAACCGTTTGAACTGCCGCTTGGGGTCCTTCCCGATGACCTATCTTGGCATGCCCCTTAGTGACGCACGGCTTCTGGAGAAGGACTTCTGTCCAATAATCGCCAAGCTCCAACCTAGAATGGAACCTTGGCAAGGGATATGGTCGTCCAAAGCCGCTCGAGTGATTCTGATGAACTCCTCCCTTATTAGCCTATTGATGTATATCATGGGATTCTATAGTCTACATGAATCCCTCCATCATGAAGTTACCAAACTACTCTCCCGATTCTTTTGGGCAGGCGAGAGCAATAAATAGAAGTATCATATGGTCAAATGGTCCGAGATCTGTAAACCGAAGGACCAGGGCGGCTTGGGGGTTATTTCCTTCAAGCGAATGAATATTGCCCTCCTGCCCAAATGGCTTTGGTGGATCCAGACTGAGGAGGGTGGCCTGTGGCTTCAGATTATCCGTGGGAAGTACCTTCGCGGGCAACCGCTAGCATTTGCATCTAGGTCTGGAGGTTCCCAATTCTGTCAATCGGTGATCCCTTTGTTACCAGTCCTGCGCATTGGGACTTCCATCCAGATAGGCTCTGGTGCTGCCACCCTATTTTGGCTGGATAGATGGGCGGGTACCCGCCCCTTTGCATATCTTTTTTGGCGTTATTCTCTATCTGTGTACGCCCATAGATCTCCGTGGCTGCGACCCTAGCGAACCTAGGCGTGATTGCCTTCTGCCGAACCTTCGGGGCAGTTGAACTTGCGCAATGGGAGGAGCTACTCAACTGTATTGCCCTTCACTCCCCTTCGCTGGAACCGGATACGCTTTCTTGACATCTTGAGCCAAGCGGTAGATTTTCGACTAGAGCTCTGTACCAGACGATTATTCCTACTCCTGGTCCAGTGGAGCTAGAGGTGCTTTGGGAGATCAAACTTTCCCTGAAGATCCGTATATTTCTATGGCAGTGGGTTAGAGGTCGCCTCCCCTCAGGCACTGAGGTCCCTAAACGTAATGGACATGGGGATGGTATCTGCCCCATTTGTCTGGTACCGGAAGATTGCAACCACATCTTCTTCCGGTGCCCGGCAGCTCAGTTCTTGTGGAGTTGCTTCCGGGAGGTGGTTGGGGGCACGTGGTGCCATGACAACCTCCCGGATTTGTTCGGGGAGGTCTTTAGGCTCCCCGAGCCTAGGTGCGCCCCTATTTGGGTAGCGCTAGGTATCCTTGCCTGGTCTCTTTGGTGTTCCCGCAATAAACTAGTCATCGAACGAGTGATTCCGTCTCGAGTGACTAATGTGATCTACAAAATGTGTGGCTTCTTGCAGGTCTGGAAACCGCTTAGCAAGCGGAGCGACCGGGGCGTCATCGACAACATCATGGCGGGTCTTCGTGCCTCGGCAGCGTCTTTCGCTCCTCCGCCACCACCTCCTCCTCCTCCTCCTGAGCCGGATTAGTTTCTCCTTTTTAGCTTTATTTGGGGCTTGTCTTGCTGTGCCCCCAGCATAATTCTATAACTTATTATACTTGACACTGCTTCGTTGGATGTTTGGTGGTTTGCTTTATAATATAAAGTAGGGGAAACCCTTTTTCTTAAAGCGACCCGTGTGTATGCATGGCGTATGACTGTGATAACACGCAGGTGCGCAATAACATTTTTATTGAGAAATAATTATTGTTTTTTAGAAATGCAATAAAGATTTGAGAAAGAGGAGGTAGTCAACCTGGTCAACCGTTGTTGCAGGTCACCGCATCCGCTTCACACGGCCACGACGGCGAGGAGGTGGTGGGCGACAAGGGGATGCCGAGGTGAAACTGACGAAGCAGTGGTGGTGGGCGAAGCCGAGGCGAAATTGACGAACAACAGCTGCGAACTCTCCACTACGCGTACAGCCCAATGGAGAGGGAGCTTGGAGGTGAGTCATGACGGCTTACAGTTTCACCTGTATACAACAACCACTGAATCATGAACTGTTGGACAATACTCAGCTAGATGAATCGATGTCTAACTGAATTACTATAAAACCTTATAGAGATTTCAATACGGTCTACATACATATGATATAGACATATTTTAGAGTATAGATTCATTCATTTGTTTCGTACATCATCCGCATTAGAATCTCAAAAAGACTTATAGGAATGACCGAGTAGATGACACGGATATAACGAAACTGACATGATAGGTTCTTTCCAAGATGCTACGTTTGAATTCCATCTGTTCAATAGATATAAATAAATTGGCAGTGATACGCGCCGGTCGGCAGGCCTAAATTTGGGCAGGTCACACCAGCGGCGTATGATATTTGTGTTCCCAGCCGCACAATCTTCTTCCTCCTCCTCTCTTGCACCTTCTTCTCTAAAAAATAGCCCTCATTGCGCCGCCATGGACGCCCGGCCTCGAAGCACCACCATGTGCGTCTCGTCTATTGCTGCCCTCGCCGCCCTCGCCATCGCCGGCTACTGTATTTCTCACCGGCTCCATGCATACATCAGCATGTCCCCATGGTTGCAGATCCTCCTGACGACGGTCGCTGCTCCAGTGGCGGCGGCCACTGCGTCGGCGGCCATGGCCGGCGGTTGCAGCACCTACGACGAAAAACTCATGAATAACTGTACAATCCCTTTGGTTGGCAGTTGCAGCAAAAAAGTCTGCCGATTGTAGCAAAAAAAAGTTACAATTCCAGCAAAAAACCTCGCCGCTGCCGCCACCCGGTCGGCATCGTAGCAAAAACTCTGACCGGTTGTAGCTTTCTGGTTGCCGGTTGCAGCAAAAACAACATGACGCGGTTGTAGCAAAAAATAAAATAAAAGGCGACGGTCACGTCTGCATATGGCGGGAACAAAAATCGTTGCTGGTGGTAGCAAAAAGTTGTGTCGTTTGTAGCAAAAAAATGTTGTCACTCGCCGTTGAAGTTGCATCATCTTCATGGATGATTTAGCGAAGAAAATGACGTCGCTCGCAATAGCAAATGAAGTCGCCGTTAGTAACAAAACCAAACGCCGGTTCCAGTAAACAAAAAAATCTACGAACTGCGGTAGTTGGTTCTAGCAAAAAGTTGGTTGGCTATTGCATCCCTCGCCACCGGATGTAGCCTATCTAGCGACCGGTTGTAGCATCTCGCTCCCAAGGGTTGCAACACTACCATGAGCGAAGGTGTCGGGAGGCGCATCCATGGCGATTGATGCATTGTCGTGTTTCATAGACCCTGAGGTGGTTGACCTGCAGAACAGCCGCCCCTTGTACCTCGTCGCTCGTTGCACCGCTTGCTAGTGAGGGCATCCAGTGCTTGGCCCTGTCACCTGCAGCCATGGCGACGAGGTCGCAAAGGGCGTAAGGGGGCGCGTGGCAGTGCGCCCCCTCACTGGGCGATGATGCCTCGCCGGGGAAAAGAAGAGGGGAAAGGAGGAGGTTCGTCGAGTGGTAGAGAAAGAAGAAGATGAGGCAGAGAAGAAGAAAAATGGATGCCCGAAGACGCGTGATCTACAGGGATCAAACGCACGTGACACAGCCGATCGGTCGTACGTAGACATTTGCCTAAATATTTGGTACAGTTGAATTCGATTGCCCTTCTATCTAGCTAGCCTCGGAGTCGGCCAATCGGACCATCGGTTGAATTCCAACGGATCATTCACACTTCTGCTTCGGTACAACCCTGCTAAACACATCAGCCGATGAGATCTCTCCATATAGTTTCATAATAAAAGGTAGGATCGTCTTTTTGAAAATACATTGCCCGCGCCAATACACAGCCTCCGCCCGAGAATCGAACTTCAAACCTCAAGGTTTACTTCAAGTTCTAGTAACCAACCGAGACAAGTTACTTGTTGTGTCCACTTGCTTTCTTTTTTGCTTCTTGTATGGCAAATGTAACTTAGTGAACTTTATGTCGGGTTTCTTCTTCTTTTTTTAAACCAGGTTTAGTTTGTTTTTACTATCAGTATTTTTGTTTCTTTTCTGTTTTCTAAATTCGTGAATCTTTTTCAGTTTCTCAAACTTGTTTCCTTAATGAATATTTTCTAAAAATCCATGAAATATGTCAAATCTGTGGATATTTTTTTAAAAAAAATCAATGAACTTTTTTCAAATTCACCGGCCGGCCCAATAGGCGACCGGGCATAGGGCGGGACAGAAATCGACGTACTACAGTTCTCGTGTACGGCACGTCTTGACTCCTATATTTTCTTTATTATGTTTTGTATATCACCAGTCAAGACGTGTTTGTGAATACATCAATATTTAGTTTTTACAAAGAAAACGTACGTACATTGATAATTGAGAAAAGTATATTTTTTGTCCCTCAACTTTTGACGGAGTCTAGATTTGGTCCCTCAACTTCAAAACCGGACAACTTGCACCCTTAACTACTGAAACCGGACAAGGTTCATCCTTGGTCTCGGCTTTGAACGGTTTTGGTGCTAACTCACCCCGGTTTTGACCGGTGCTGACTTAAATACGTGTATATATTTCAAATCCATGAATCTTTTGAAATTAATGTATTTTTTTCAAATGTATATACTTTTTCACGTTCGCGTAAAATTTTCAAATTCACATACCTTTTTGAAATCCACTTAGTTTTTCCAAATACGCATACTTTTTCTAGTCCGCGTTTTTTCTCAAATATGTGTACTTTTTCAAGTTCGTGTACTGCTTTCAAGTCCATGTACTTTTTTCAAATTCATGAACTTTTGTATAAAGTACGCGTATTTGATAAAAGCACGTGAACTTGAAAATGGTATGCGGACCTGAAAAAATAAACGGATTCGAAGAAAGTACACGAATTTGAGTCAAAACACGATCAAAACCGGGGAAGTCAACACCGTAACCGGTAAAAACCGTGTCCAGGGAGGAACCTTGTCCGGTTTTAGTAGTTGAAAGTGCAAGTTGTCCGGTTTCGGAGTTGAGGGACCAAATCTAGACTCTGCCAAAAGTTGAGGGACGAAAAATATACTTTTCTCTTGATAATTTGTTTTCACATTCTGGTGGACCTACACACAGAAAACAAGCTCGAGCAAAAACCATGGGATTTTGAACATCTGGTCACTCCCAGGCCGGAGGTGCAGATGACGGCGTTCAGAGACACTTTAGAAATTTGCGATCTTGTTGACCTTGGCTTTTCAGGAGTCCCGTTTACTTATGATAATAAGATGGGAGGACAAGCTAATGTGAACGTGCGCCTTGACAGGGATGTTGCATCAAATTCTTGAGGTAATTCCTTTTCTTATTCGGAAGTGAGGCACCTCGTCTCATCATGCTCAGATCACCTTCCATTGCTGCTTATAGGTGAGCTAGAATCTGGACACTTTGGCGCTAGATGCATGCAATATGAAATATTGTGGGAGAGAGATTCAGCTCTTCCAGAAATATTCAAGGAAGCATGGGGCTCCTTTGGTGTGGTGAACAACCTTGGTAAGCTGCGTGATGGCTTGGATTCTATGATGAAAACCCTTCGGTCATGGGGGAAGGAAAAGTTTGGCAACATTATGAGAGAGTTAAATAAATCTCGAACGTGGCTGGAGGAGCTCGTGAATATGAATGCGGATCGAGCAAAAATTCGAAAGGTGGCCGATAGGATGAATGAAGTCCTTTATAAAAAGGAGATGATGTAGCTTTAGAGATCTAGAATAACTTGGCTAAAGGAGGGTGACAGGAACGCAAAGTATTTTCAGAGCAAAACTGTTTGGCGTGCACGTAAGAATAAGATCCGTGAGATTATTGATGATGATGGCAGTGCTCATTTGGACTTCTCTTCCATGAGTGGCTTGATAAATGGGTACTTCAAAACTATCTTTACTGCTGATCCTAATCTTGATGCTTTGGTAGTGCTAGACTTGCTTGAAATAGAGTCATCAATGATGATAATAATCGCCTATGCGCTGCCTTTCTGACCAGGAAATTTCAGATGCTATGTTTCAAATAGGTCCAATGAAGGCGCCATGACCGGATGGGTTTCCGGCAAATAAAATCCAGCGCAATTGGGGTACTTTGAAAGAAATTATTGTTGCTCCGGTTAAGGATTTCTTTATCATTGGTGTTATGACGGAAGGAGTGAATGCTACTTCTATTGTGCTCATCCCAAAAATTGCCAATCCAACTAGACTTACTCACTATAGAACTATAAGTTTATGTAATGTAATTTATAAGGTTATATCTAAGTGTTTGGTGAACAGGTTGAGGCCTTTGTTGGATGATCTAATTTCTCCAGAAAAGAGTGCCTTTGTGCCTGGCAGAATGATTACTGATAATGCTTTGGTGGCCTTTGAGTGCATTCATTATATTAAACAAGAGAAGGATCCAACAAAAAGTTTTTGTGCTTACAAGCTTGATCTGCCGAAAGCTTATGATAGGGTTGATTGGGCATTTTTAAAGAAAGTGATGCAAAAGATGGGCTTCTCTCATCGATGGGGTTCCCTCTTGGATTCATTTGCACCGTCGCATGGGCTTCGGCAAGGTGATCCATTATCGCCCTTCTTGTTTCTTTTTGTCGCTGATGGATTGTCTGCTTTATTAAATCATGGAGTAAGGTCAAATGATATTACACTGGTTAAAATCTATTGAAGAGCTCCAGGTATGTCTCACCTTTTGTTTGTGGATGACACAATGCTATTTTTTGAGGCCTCTCGGGTCCAAGCAATGCACATTAAACAGGCCCTTGATGCCTATGAGGTCACTTCTGGTTGGTGTTTGAACTATGATAAATGCTCTATTCTGTTTGGGAGTGCATGTCCCACTACTGTTCAGGAGCAAGTGCATTCTGTTCTTCATGTGTCCACTTCATGCTTTGAGGAGAAATATGTTGGACTCCCAACCCCAAAAGGTAGAATGTCAAAAGGGAAGTTCCAAAACCTTCAGACTAGCTTGACGAAAAGATTGATCAAATGGGTGGATGGATTTCTTGCTCAACCAGGAAGAGAAGTTCTCATTAAGTTAGTCGCAGAGGCGCTTCCTACATATATAATGGGTGTTTTCAGACTCCCTTTCTCAGTGTGCGATGACTTGATGAGGATGGTTCATAATTTTTATTGGGGTTCTGAGAAGGGCAAACATAAAGTTCATTGGAAAGCTTGGGAACGCTTGCAACAACCTAAGTGTAAGGGTGGACTAGGTTTCAGGGATTTTCGTTTATTCAACAAAGCACTTCTTGCCTGTCAGGCTTGGAGGCTCATTGTGAAACCGAACAGTCTTTGTGCCCGTCTTCTGAAGTCTCGTTATTATCCTGTAGGTAAGATAGAAGATATTGTTTTCTCAGGCAATGCCTCTTCTTCTTGGACTGCTATATGTCATGGGGTAGACTTGCTGAAAAAAGGGTTGATATGGAGGGTGGGTAATGGACAAAGTATTTGGGTGTGGAGAGACAATTGGATTCCCTAGACCCTTTTCATCAAGCCAGTTTCCTTGCAAGGGAGATGTAGGATTCGTTTCGTTTCAGAGTTGTTGAATACAAATGGTTTTTGAAATGTTCAGGTTCTACATGCCTACTTTTTACCGTGTGACGTCGTGGAAATACTAAAGATCTAAGCTTCACCATGACTCAAAGATGATACATTGGCTTGGGGACCGGGTATACATGGTTGCTTCTCAGTCAAAAGTGTGTATAACTTTGCACTGAACCTTGCTGCTGGAGAAACAGATGGTGCGTCAAGTTCATTACCTGATGTTAGTCGTAAAGTATGGAATCTTATTTGGTCTCATGATGTAACCCCCACAGTGCGTAATTTTGCATGGCGTTGTGCGACCAATTCCCTGCCTACATGGGAAAATAAGCATAAAAGAGGATTGGAAACTTCAGCTACTTGCCCAATTTGTGATAAAGGAATAGAAGACAATTTTCATTCATTTTGCATCTATCCAAGAGTAGTGGAACTATGGGGTGCTATCTCTAAAGTATGGCGCATACCTGAGCTAAAATCCATCAGACATTCCGGTCAGGAGTGGCTGCTTAATATTTTGGATTCTCTCCCTGAAGTTGAATGTTGCATGTTGCTGATGATGATGTGGAGGTGCTGGGATATTAGAAATGAATTAGTGCATAACAAAGATCCGCCCCGGTTGGTGTGTCGAAGAGATTCTTGTGCAGTTACTTGGATTCGCTGCAGTGCATCAGGCATGAACCCTTTGCTGATCCATGCAAAGGTAAATCAACGATAGTTCCTGTACATGCTATTCCCAAGCCATTTAAAATTAAGTCTGATGCTGCGCTCTTGAGATGGTCTCCTCCATTGCACGGATGTCTAGACTGAACTGCGATGGTTCTCTCTCTCTCTCTCTCTCTCTCTCTCTCTCCGGATGATAGAGCTGGGTCGGGAATGGTATTGCGCGATGAAAGTGGTGCGATCATTTTCTCTTCATGCAGGCAGCTTTTCTCTTGTCGGGACGCACTGGAAGCGGAACTTGGTGCGTGTATGGAAGGACTCTCTTTAGCCTCATCACGAATTGATTTTCCGGTTACAATTGAAATGGATTCCTCAGTAGCAGCAAAGATGATTCAAGCCCACAGATTGATAAATCGATGTATTCTTCCTTGGTGAAGGAGATAAAGTATCTTTTGAGTTTTCATAGAACTAGTATTACTCATATTAGTGGGTCTCAGAATAAAGTTAGTAATTCATTGGTGAACTTTGCCCGTTTAGAAGGTAGGACTATGACCTGGCTAGGGTGTGGGCCACCTGAAGCTATTTGAGCTGAACAACATTGATTGTAATTTTCTGTGATGTGAGTAACAGTTGGCATCACTTACATCATCACGGATTTATCCGTCTAATTAGAAGAAAAAATATTCCTTCAATGCACAATTTAGGGCGGGGGGGGGGGGGGGGGGGCTATCGAGTACTAGTTGACGTACTTCTAAGAGCTTTTTTCCTTTTTTTTGTTTTTCTTCTATTTTTTGTTAATTGATATTTCTCCTATGTGAACTTTATTATTAGAAACCTATTAAAAATTGAAATATTGTTTTGAATACCAAAAAATATTCTTATTTTCAAATATTGTTTACAATTTGTAAGAATATTCTAGAATTTTAAAAAATGTTCTATTTTCGTATTTTTAGTTCACAAATTCATGAAGTGTTTGTGTTTTAAATAACAATTAATATTATTTTAAAGTACATTGTTTGTAATTTGAGATCAAAATTTTCATCAATTGTTGGGAATTTGTTAACAATTTTGGAAAAGTGTTCAAGTCTGTAAAATATTTGTACACAATTCGAAATAACAAAAATTGTTGATGAATTTCAAGAAATTGTTAGGACATAAGAGAATGTTCATGTTGTTTGATAATGACAGAAATTACAAATAATACAAGCATTCAAATTAGGAAAACTACATGCTCACTGATGCACCCGCTTGGACTAGTTTGCCACACTCCTCCCAACACCGCTCGCACGCTGGATAAATGACCACATCTTTTGCAAGTAGGTGGGCATGCCCATAGGCATTCATGTCAAGTTTGAACGAATTCCAACACCGCTCGCACGTTGCGGCATGTCCTGCCATTTATCGATCTTTTTTCACCAGGAATACTCTGGAAAAAAAGAAAAACTTGTCAAAACCCAAACAACTTGGCTTGGCACCTTGAATTGGTCATACAAGGGCATGAGAAAAAATTGGGGCCATTTCAAGGATGTTGAAAAACAACGTGCTCTCATACGAAGCCTTTTGGCCTACCCGGACACCCTCCGTTGAATATGGTCTATTATCCGACATTATTTAAATGACCTCAACTTTTGCAAGAAGGTGGGCATGCCCATGGTAACCATCCATGCCATGTTTGAACTTTTTCCGATATCGCATGCAAGTTGCGACACGGTCGGCCATTTATCGGCCTTTTTTTGACCGAGAAAACTCCATATGCAAAACTTGTTAAAAACGCAAGTAACTTGACAAGGTGCCTTGAATTCGTCATACAAGGCCATGGAGAAAAATTAGGGTCACATGAGAGATGGCGACAAAACATGCTCTCGAACGGAGCCTTTTGGCCTACCCCGGACACACTACGTTGAACATGTTTGTTTGGACATCCTAGAAATGACCCCAACTTTTCCACCAGGTGGGCATTGTCCATGGTAGGCATCTGCGCTAGGATTGAAGGAGAAACGTATTAAAAATTGTAATTTAAACAAGAACTTGAAACAGTTATTTTAAGTTTTTAACATAACAAATAAATACAAAGGTATAAAATTAATTCAAAAGCATTTAATAAACATTTGAAGGAAAAAAAACTTAAAATCATAATTTAAAACAGATTATTAAAACTGTTATTTCGGTATGACAAACAATATTTCAAATTTTTGAATATGTTTTAAAAAAATAATCAAGTTTAAAAGGGAGAAAAATGAATTAACGAAAAAGAGAAAAAAAAACAAAAATTAGAAAAGAAAAAAAAACGCTTAGACCTTAGTCCAACTGGACGATGGCATCACTCCCATAGGACACCTGTTGGGCCGGCCCAAGCGCACGCGTATATGAAACCATTTCTTTGATTTTGAAAAAAAGTTGACAGATTTAATAATATGCAAAATATTGTTCCCAATTTTGGTAACATCATCTTCCTAGTAGGTTTTTTATTGGGTTTTGGGAACCTTCTAGGAGGTTCCCCAACCGTGTTTTTTTTCTTTTTCTTTTTATATTCTCTCATATTTTCTTTTTCTTTCCTTTTTCATTTTCTTTAGCCTTTTGTTTTTATATTTATTGTTTCAATTTTTCATAGATTAGAAAAATTGAGAACTTCAAATTTTTGTTCTGAATTTCTCAAAATATTTCATGTTGAAATTTCTAAATATTTCATGTTCAAAAAACTATTCAGAATTCTGGTTTTTTCATATTTATTAAACAATATTCTAAATTCAGAATATTTTAAGAATTTCCAAACTTTGTTCACCTTTCAATGTTTGTTCATATTTAGTAATTAATGTTCAAAAAATTATTCAAAATTCAAAAAATGTTCCTAAATTCAAAAAAAAATTGTTCGCATTGTCAAATTTTGTTTAGAGTTTTATATAGTCTTCCCGTTTTCATAAATTGTTCACAGATCGAAACAATATTCGCTTTCTAAGCAAATTTGAAACACACGAACATTCTTTCAAAATTTCTTTTATTTTTTAAATCACAAATTTAATAGACGGGAAAGATAAAGTTAATGAAATCGTGCCATTTGAAGTTCATCGACTTGAAAATAAATTCAAGATTTTTTTAAAAGTTAACAAAATTAAAAAGTTCATATATTTGGAAAACGTTTATGAAATGAAAAAAAGTTCATCAATTTGAATAAATTTTCATGAATTTTAAAAAAAGTACAACGATTCAAATAAAAATCAGGGATTTGGAAAATTTTCATGAATTTAGGAAAATGTTCATGATTTAGAAAAATCATAAATTTAAGCAAATGGGAAAAGAAAGAATAAAAATTTAAGAAATGAATAAAACCAACGAAATCTAACTAGATAAGACGCAGAACAGAAGAAAAGAAAGTAACTAGGCATAACAGCGTTATTTTCCCAGCCCACTTCCACTTGATGCACATTTTCGGAAGGTTAAAGAAAAAGAAAAAAGCTAATGGGCACCATACATACGAAACTGGGTATGACTTGTGAAAGGTTCATATTGCCCTTTATATGTTTAGTGAGGAGGGTTATATCGATGCGTGGCTCATTCATGCAACATGCCATCACCTGTCGACGCTGGCGTCGTCTCTCCATTTTTCTGAAAAGCAATACTTTGGTAATTTGAAATAACGGTTACATCATCTATAATAAAAGGTACAATCTCCTCCATATGCTCCTCAAACTAGTCCCTATTTTCGAAAAAATCCGCTAACCTAGCCAGTTCATGAGCGACCATACTCGCCTCCCTATTACAATGTTCAAAACTAGTAAGAAGAAAACAAGCCAGAAAATAGCAATCATCAAAAATTGTCATCGTCGCTCCCACGGAATGTCCTCCGTTCTTCATTATATCAATGACTTCCATATTTTTCTGAGTTAATAATAAGCTGGTTGCATCGGCCATAGAAAGGCCCAATCTAAGAGCCAACGCTTCTGCTCTTAGAAAGTCCACACATCAATCAGTCTTCCAGTTTCTGCCACCAACGGATTTTCCTTTGTCATCTCTAAGAACAGTTCCAGCTGTGCCTATAGATCATGGTCAAAAGATGCATCCACATTGAGCTTAATTAACAAATCCCGTAGGGGTCTAATCCACCACCCTTCTTACTCGAAGCATTAGAAATATGGGCATTAACAAACAAAGTTTGCCGTTATAGCACGAACCCTGTAGAAGTTTGGTATGCGTCGAGTGATTTTCCTTCATGAATCAATTTACGTCTGTCCCATCTTAAGTACCAAGCAGTTATGGCATAGTCTCTCCATGCTCGTACCATATGCATCGGATCCTTGATCACCACTCAGTTTCATCCTTTTTATCCCAGTTGCAAGTACACCTTTGACTCATAACTCGGGCCTGGCCTTCTTTTGTCCCATTTGCAAGTCCATCCTCACTCTCATCTATGGCCTGACATTCTTTTTCAGTTGAAATCCCACTCTCGACTTGCAACTAGTGTTGGGGAACATAGCATGCAATTTTAAAAAAATTCCTACGATCACGAAAGATCTATCTAGGAGATGCATAGCAACGGGAGGGGGAGAGTGTGTCCACGTACCCTCGTAGACCGAAAGCGGAAGCGTTAGGTTAGCGCGGTTGATGTAGTCGAACATCTTCACAATCCAACTGATCTTAGCACCGAACGTACGAAGTTCAGCACACGTTCAGCTCGATGACGTTCAACAAACTCTTAATCCAACAGAGGGTCGAGGGAGAGTTCTGTCAGCATGGCGGCATGGTGACGGAGATGGTGATGTGATCCGCATAGGGCTTCGCCTAAGCACTACGACGCTATGACCGAAGGAGTAGACTGTGGATGGGGCAGCGCACACAGCTAAGAGAACTATTGGTGTGCCTTTGGGGTGCCCCCCGCCCCCGTATATAAAGGAGGGGAGGAGGGGATGGCCGGCCAAGAGGGGCGAGCCATTGGGGGAGGGAGTAGAGGGAAAAGGAAGGAGAGGGAGTAGGAGAAGGAAAGGGAGGTGGCGCCCCCTTCCCTAAACCAATTCGGCCTCCTCCCTTGTGGGGGGTGCACCAGCCCCTTGTGGTCTGGTTAGCCTCCCACCTATGGCCCATATGGCCCATATCTTCCACCGGGGGGTTCCGGTAATCCCTCCGGTACTCCGATATGTACCCGATACACTCCAGAACCCTTTCAGTGTCCGGATACTACCTTCCAATATATCAATCTTTACCTCTCGGACATTTCGAGACTCCTCGTCATGTCCGTGATCTCATACGGGACTCTGAACAAACTTCGGTCATCAAAACACATAACTCATAATACAAATCGTCATCGGACATTAAGCGTGCGGACCCTACGGGTTCGAGAACTATGTAGACATGACCGAGACACATCTCCAGTCAATAACCAATAGCGGAACCTGGATGCTCATATTGGTACCTACATATTCTACGAAGATCTTTATCGGTCAAACCGCAATAACAACATACGTTATTCCCTTTGTCATCGATATGTTACTTGCCCGAGATTCGATCGTCGGTATCATCATACCTAGTCCAATCTCATTACCGGCAAGTCTCTTTACTCGTTCCGTAATGCATCATCCCGCAACTAACTCATTAGTCACATTGCTTGCAAGGCTTATAGTGATGTGCATGTTGGGGAACGTAGTAGAATTTAAAATTTTCTAGGCATCACCAAGATCAATCTATGGAGTTATCTAGCAATGAGGGAAAGGGGAGTGCATCTACATACCCTTGTAGATCGCGAGCGGAAGCGTTCAAGAGAATGGGGTTGATGGAGTCGTACTCGTCGTGATCCAAATCACCGATGACCGAGCGTCGAACGGACGACACCCCCGCATTCAACACACGTATGGTTAGGAAGACGTCTCCTCCTTCTTGATCCAGCAAGGGGGAAGGAGAGGTTGATGGAGATCCAGCAGCACAACGGCGTGGTGGTGGAAGCAACGGTGATCTCGGCAGGGCTTCGCCAAGCTCAGCGAGAGGGAGAGGTGTCACGGGAGGGAGAGAGAGGCACTAGGGGCTAGGGTGCGGCTGCCCTCCCCCACTATATATAGGGCCCCTAGGGGGGCTCCGGCCCTAGAGATTGGATCTCAAGGGGGGGCGGCGGCCAAGGGGGGTGGCTTGCCCCCAAGCCAAGTGGGGCGCCCCCCACCCCTAGGGTTTCCAACCCTAGTCGCAGAGGGAGGCCCAAGGGGGGCGCACCAGCCCACCAGGGGCTGGTTCCCTTCCCCACTTCAGCCCATGGGGCCCTCCAGGATAGGTGGCCCCACACGGTGGCCCCCCGGGACCCTTCCGGTGGTCCCGGTACAATACCGGTGACCCCCGAAACTTTCCCGATGGCCGAATTTGGACTTCCTATATATAATTCTTCACCTCCGGACCATTCCGGAACTCCTCGTGACGTCCGGGATCTCATCCGGGACTGCGAACAACTTTCTGGTTACTGCATACTAATATCTCTACAACCCTAGCGTCACCGAACCTTAAGTGTGTAGACCCTACGGGTTCGGGAGACACGCATACATGACCGAGACGACTCTCCGGTCAATAACCAACAGCGGGATCTGGATACCTATGTTGGCTCCCACATGCTCCTCGATGATCTCATCGGATGAACCATGATGTCGAGGATTCAATCAATCCCGTATACAATTCCCTTTGTCAATCGGTACGTTACTCGCCCGAGACTCGATCGTCGGTATCCCAATACCTCGTTCAATCTCGTTACCGGCAAGTCTCTTTACTCGTACCGTAATGTATGATCCCGTGATCAACCACTTGGTCACATTGAGATCATTATGATGATGCATTACCGAGTGGGCCTAGAGATACCTCTCCGTCATACGGAGTGACAAATCCCAGTCTCGATTCTTGCCATCCCAACAGACACTTTCGGAGATACCCATAGTGCACCTTTATAGTCACCCAGTTACGTTGTGACGTTTGGCACACCCAAAGCACTCCTACGGTATCCGGGAGTTGCACAATCTCATGGTCTAAGGAAATGATACTTGACATTCAGAAAATCTCTAGCAAACGAACTACACGATCTTGTGCTATGCTAAAGATTGGGTCTTGTCCATCACATCATTCTCCTAATGATGTGATCCCATTATCAATGACATCTAATGTCCATAGTCAGGAAACCATGACTATCTTTTGATCAACGAGCTAGTCAACTAGAGGCTTACTACGGACGTGTTGTGGTCTATGTATTCACACATGTATTACGATTTCCGAATAACACAGTTATAGCATGAACAATAGACAATTATGATGAACAAGGAAATATAATAATAACCATTTTATTATTGCCTCTAGGGCATATTTCCAACAGCCTCCCACTTGCACTAGAGTCAATAATCTAGTTACATTGTGATGAATCAAACACCCATAGAGTTCTGGTGTTGATCATGTTTTTCTCTAGGGAGAGGTTTAGTCAATGGGTCTGCCACATTCAGGTCCGTATGTACTTTACAAATATCTATGTCTCCATTTTGAACACTTTCACGAATGGAGTTGAAGTGACACTTGATATGCCTGGCTTCCTGTGAAACCTGGGCTCCTTGGCAAGGGCAATAGCTCCAGTGTTGTCACATAAGAGAGTCATCGGGCCGACGCATTGGGAATGACTCCTAGGTCGGTAATGAACTCCTTCACCCAGATTGCTTCTTGTGCTGCCTCCGAGGCTGCCATGTACTCCGCTTCACATGTAGATCCCGCCACAACGCTTTGCTTGCAACTGCACCAGCTTACTGCCCCACCATTCAAAATATACACGCATCCGGTTTGTGACTTAGAGTCATCCAAATCTGTGTCGAAGCTAGCATCGACGTAACCCTTTACGACGAGTTCTTCGTCACCTCCATAAACGAGAAACATATCCTTAGTCCTCTTCAGGTACTTCATGATATTCTTGACCGCTGTCCAGTGTTCCATGCCGGGATTACTTTGGTACCTTCCTACCAAACTTACGGCAAGGTTTACATCAGGTCTGGTACACAGCATGGCATACATAATAGACCCTATGGCCGAGGCATAGGGGACGACACTCATCTTTTCTCTATCTTCTGCCGTGGTCAGGCATTGAGCCGTGCTCAATTGCATACCTTGCAATACAGGAAAGAACCCCTTCTTGGACTGATCCATATTGAACTTCTTCAATATCTTGTCAAGGTACGTACTTTGTGAAAGACCAATGAGGCGTCTCGATCTATCTCTATAGATTTTGATGCCTAATATATAAGCAGCTTCTCCAAGGTCCTTCATTAAAAAACACTTGTTCAAGTAGGCCTTTATGCTTTCCAAGAATTCTATATCATTTCCCATCAACAGTATGTCCTCCACATATAATATGAGAAATGCTACGGAGCTCCCACTCACTTTCTTGTAAACACAGGCTTCTCCATAAGTCTGTGTAAACCCAAACGCTTTGATCATCTCATCAAATCGAATGTTCCAACTCCGAGATGCTTGCACTAGCCCATAGATTGAGCGTTGGAGCTTGCACACCTTGTTAGCATTCTTTGGATCAACAAAACCTTCCGGCTGCATCATATACAATTCTTCCTTAAGAAAGTCGTTAAGGAATGCCATCTTGACGTCCATTTGCCATATCTCATAATCATAGAATGCGGCAATTGCTAACATGATTCGGACGGACTTCAGCTTTGCTACGGGTGAGAAAGTCTCATCGTAGTCAACCCCTTGAACTTGTCGATAACCCTTAGCGACGAGTCGAGCCTTGTAGATGGTCACATTACCATCTGCGTCTGTCTTCTTTTTAAAGATCCATTTATTTTCTATGGCTCGCCGATCATCGGGCAAGTCATTCAAAGTCCATACTTCGTTTTCATACATGGATCCTATCTCGAATTTCATGGCTTCTAGCCATTTGTCGGAATCTGGGCCCGCCATCGCTTCCTCATAGTTCGAAGGATCACCGTTGTCTAACAACATGATTTCCAAGACAGGGTTGCCGTACCACTCTGGTGCGGAACGTGTCCCTGTGGACTTACGAAGTTCAGTAGCAACTTGATGTGAAGTTTCATGATCATCATCATTAACTTCCTCTCTAGTCGGTGCAGGCACCTCAGGAACATTTTTCTGAGTTGCGCCACTTTCCGGTTCAAGAGGTAATACTTCATCAAGTTCTACTTTCCTCCCATTTACTTCTTTCGAGAGAAACTCTTTCTCTAGAAAGGATCCATTCTTGGCAACAAAGATCTTGCCTTCAGATCTGAGGTAGAAGGTATACCCAATAGTTTCTTTAGGCTATCCTATGAAGACGCATTTTTCCGACTTGGGTTCGAGCTTTTCAGGTTGAAGTTTCTTGACATAAGCATTGCATCCCCAAACTTTTAGAAACGACAGCTTAGGTTTCTTACCAAACCATAATTCAAACGTAGCAGAATTTAAAATTTTCTACGCATCACCAAGATCAATCTATGGAGTTATCTAGCAACGAGGGAAAGGGGAGTGCATCTACATACCCTTGTAGATCGCGAGCGGAAGCGTTCAAGAGAACGGGGTTGATGGAGTCGTACTCGTCGTGATCCAAATCACCGATGACCGAGCGCCGAACGGACGACACCTCCGCGTTCAACACACGTACGGTTGGGAAGACGTCTCCTCCTTCTAGATACAGCAAGGGGGAGGAGAGGTTGATGGAGATCCAACAGTACGACGGTGTGGTGGTGGAAGCAACGGTGATCTCGGCAGGGCTTTGCCAAGCTCAGCGAGAGGGAGAGGTGTCACGGGAGGGAGAGATGGGCGCCAGGGGCTAGGGTGCGGCTGCCCTCCCTCCCCCACTATACATAGGGACCCTAGGGGGGGGCTCCGGCCCTAGAGATTGGATCTCAAGGGGGGGGGCAAGGGGGGTGGCTTGCCCCCCAAGCCAAGTGGGGCACCCCCACCCCTAGGGTTTCCAACCCTAGGCACAGGGGGAGGCCCAAGGGGGGCTCACCAGCCCACCAGGGGCTGGTTCCCTTCCCCACTTCAGCCCATGGGGCCCTCCAGGATAGGTGGCCCCACCCGGTGGACCTCCGAGACCCTTCCGGTGGTCCCGGTACAATACCGGTGACCGCTGAAACTTTCCCGATGGCCGAAACTGGACTTCCTATATATAATTCTTCACCTCCGGACCATTCCGGAACTCCTCGTGACGTCCGGGATCTCATCCGGGACTCCGAACAACTTTCGGGTTACCGCTTACTAATATCTCTACAACCCTAGCGTCACCTAACCTTAAGTGTGTAGACCCTACGGGTTCGAGAGACACGCAGACATGACCGAGACGACTCTCCGGTCAATAACCAACAGCGGGATCTGGATACCCATGTTGGCTCCCACATGCTCCTCGATGATCTCATCGGATGAACCACGATGTCGAGGATTCAATCAATCCCGTATACAATCCTTTGTCAATCGGTACGTTACTCGCCCGAGTCTCGATCGTCGGTATCCCAATACCTCGTTCAATCTCGTTACCGGCAAGTCACTTTACTCATACCATAATGCATGATCCCGTGATCAACCACTTGGTCACATTGAGCTCATTATGATGATGCATTACCGAGTGGGCCCAGAGATACCTCTCCATCATACGGAGTGACAAATCCTAGTCTCGATTCGTGCCATTCCAACAGACACTTTCGGAGATACCCGTAGTGCACCTTTATAGTCACCCAGTTACGTTGTGACGTTTGGCACACCCAAAGCACTCCTACGGTATCCGGGAGTTGCACAATCTCATGGTCTAAGGAAATGATACTTGACATTCAGAAAAGCTCTAGCAAACGAACTACACGATCTTGTGCTATGCTTAGGATTGGGTCTTGTCCATCACATCATTCTCCTAATGATGTGATCCCATTATCAATGACATCTAATGTCCATAGTCAGGAAACCATGACTATCTTTTGACCAACGAGCTAGTAAACTAGAGGCTTACTAGGGACGTGTTGTGGTCTATGTATTCACACATGTATTATGATTTCCGGATAACACGGTTATAGCATGAACAATAGACAATTATCATGAACAAGGAAATATAATAATAACCATTTTATTATTGCCTCTAGTGCATATTTCCAACAGTGCATTACCGAGAGGGCCCGGAGATACCTCTCCGATACTCGGAGTGACAAATTCTAATCTTGATCTATGCCAACCCAACAAACACCTTCAGAGACACCTGTAGAGCATATTTATAATCACCCAGTTACACTGTGATGTTTGATAGCACACAAGGTGTTCCTTCGGTATTCGGGAGTTGCATAATCTCATAGTCAGAGGAATATGTATAAGTCATGAAGAAAGCAATAGCAATAAAACTTAACGATCATTATGCTAAGCTAACGGATGGGTCTTGTCCATCACATCATTCTCTAATGATGTGATCCCGTTCATCAAATGACAACACATGTCTATGGTTAGGAAACTTAACCATCTTTGATTAATGAGCTAGACAAGTAGAGGCATACCAGGGACACTTTGTTTTGTCTATGTATTCACACATGTACTAAGTTTCCGGTTAATACAATTCTAGCATGAATAATAAACATTTATCATGATATAAGGAAATATAAATAACAACTTTATTATTGCCTCTAGGGCATATTTCCTCCAGTCTCCCACATGCACTAGAGTCAATAATCTAGATTACATAGTGATGATTCTAACACCCATGGTCTTTTTTTGTCCCAATTGCAAGTCAACCCTCGACTCGCAAATAGGGTCCAACCTTTTTTGTCCCAATTGCTAGTCCACTCTCGACTCAAACTGGGGCCCAACCTTTTTATTTATCCCAGTTGCAAGTCCTCCCTGGACTCAGAACTGGGTCCCAACCTTTTTTGTCCCAGTTGCAAATCCACTCTCAACTCAGAGTGTTGTTCGCTCTTCTCAAAGTCAATTGTGCGGGTATGTTCCCTTTAATGTCGGTTGTATACATGTTTAGAATGATTTGAAGCTCCTGTCATGGAAAATAGTCTATGTAACATCATATGTGTTCTATGGCTCATTCTTAAATGTATTACATCTGAATTTTTTTCCTGATTGGCATCTCAAAAAGTCGTATATGACATACATCATGTGAATTTATCTCCTCGATATGACTTATGCAGTACCATGGCCATTACCAGAGTGAACATGGGTGCCCATCCGGGTAGAATGGAAGAGTCACAACCCGAGGCGACTAGGCCAGGCTGGCTCTGGCCGGGCGTGGAGGGATGACTTGTCCCTACTCTTGCTATCGTGGGCTATGCCATACAGCAACTACGAGTTGCTTTCACCCGCTCACACTCCATTGGATGTGGAGTGTCTGTGCCAACTCGAGGAACTGGTCGGCTGGTGTTTTTGGTCGTGGCCAGGGCCTGCAGGCTGTGCCGACCAAAGCTGGGTGTTGCGTGCGTGGCTTCTCGAGCCGGGTGTGAACATCTGGCTAGGCATTGTCCAGCTGGCCTGATGCGTGGAGTATGTTTGGAGGGGGGCCCTTCAGGGCATCCCCCTCCATGGTGGTTTCAGCTAGGGGTGGGGGCCTTGCGGGTAACCTCCCTTTTTGTGAGGTTTTTTTGGGGGAGGGGTCCGTTTGGTGGCTGCCCCCTTCAGGCCTCCCCCTCCTCTTCTCCTCCTATAAATAGAGGAGGAGGGCAGCCACCAAAGAGATAGAAGTTCATACTTGAGCTCTCACATTTCGGCTTGCAATGATCTGATTGTTCTCTCTCTCGCTCTCAACAAAAAAGTTTTGTAGTGCCGCAAGGCTACCTAGTCTCTGGCGTCGAGTAGTTCTGGGTGACGAGGTGCTGTTGGATTGGTGACATCATATGTGTGCAACCCTATGGAGAGATCGTGCGTTTGATCTTCTGTTCGAGGGAGGAAAAATTCTCGTGGTTGGGAGGTTGTAAAATCCTAGTTGCGGGAATCCGCACCAACTATTTTCACCAATTCTACAGTTTCACATGTGTACAACAACCACTGAGTCATTAACGGTCGCAGTAAAAAAGTCGGTCGATTGTAGCAAAAAAGGTTATAGTTCCAGCAAAAACAGCTCGCCGCCGCCGCCGCTACCCGGTCGCCATCATAGCAAAAAGTCTGGCCGGTTGTAGCTTTATGGTTGCTAGTTGTAGCAAAAACAAAACGACGCAATTGTTGCAAAAAATAGAAAAAAATGGCGCCACTCACATATGCATATGGTGGTAACAAAAACCGTTTCCGGTGGTAGGCTCGGTGCTACTGGAAAACACCAGCGGATTCAGCCTAAGAAAACGGGCTAAGTGATCAACAAGTGGTGGTGGTGGTGGTGGGTTGTTGTTGTTGTTCCCCTGATTCTGATTCTGGACTAGCAACTGCATCAATGTGTTCTGCTGCTGGATCAACTGGGTGAGCTCCGGTGGGAAGGTAAATCCAGGGTCACGTCTCGGAGGCATCTGAGGCTTTAGAAAAGATGAGATTTAAGAATAGAGAGGGGTCTAAAGAGAAAACACTACCCATATGCACATGAGGCAAAAGCAAACAATTCACTTCATCCAATCAATCAAACAAGGGCATACAATCGATCTAACTATCGCAAAAGTGCTCGGACTACTATATTTACATGGTGGACTACTACTACTGATGGGTGGTCTACTAGAAATATACTTCGGTTGCAGACTCCATGATATCTGCTCCAGCTTCATCAACATAGTCATCATCGCTATCATCTGGATCCAAGTCGGTGTCGTCGATGATGATGTAGTCTTCCGGGCGAATCACCTTGGGTTCTTCGTCTTCTTCTTCTGGTGTAGGGCCTCCCATAAATATTCCAATCTTCTTGATCAGATCGTCATTCTTCTCCACTAATACTTCGATTTCCTCTTCACTTCACGTGTGGCCTTGAGTTCTTCCTCCAGTTCCTTGATTCTTGTCCTCGCCTTCTTCAGATCTATCATGTCGGCGCACATCTGGTTCTCCTGACATCAAATGTGCTGGTTTAACTCCTGGATAAAAGCTGCAATTGATCTATCCTTCCTGATGTTGATCATCTCCCAGTGCTCATCTCGGCGCCCACAAATCTGGTAGATAGTATCCTTGAGATCATTGCAGTAAACTTCTCCAATGTATCCCATGGGGATGTGAGCTGCCATGCTCTTTCCTAGATTCCAAGTTGGTGCATCAAAGGAAAACTCTATGGGCTCAGTGACTGGCATGAACGTCCTTCCTGGAACTTGAACTTGAATCATCCAGTGCTCCTCTTCAGGTAAAGTGGCGTTGTAAGTCCCGGTGAAGCTTGGTACTCCTATGTTCAGATATCTAGTGACTTCCTTCAAGTGATGTCCAAAGGGTGTATCTTCATCCGGTTGGGGAACTTGTTCCTTGCATCCTCCATCCTAAAAGAGTAGAAAAGCTAAGAAGTCAGAATGAGAAGAGAGTGATTAGTGATCTAGGACTTTTAGCTTAGTGGTCATGTTCTACAATCAGCGTGTGCTCTGATACCATCTTGTAGCGACTAGACCTTAAACGGTCTAATCTCTGTGCTCAAGTGTCATACCTGGATCAGTAATGGTGACACCACACAGTACTTGAAGGATTTATAACAGAGTAGCAATCACACACTTATTACATCGAGTGTCTCAAAAGAGAACTTATTACAATAAATATGGCTTAAGGCCATCTAATAACGATAACAGCGGAAGGCTTGGAAGATAAGTGAGTCCATCAACTCCAACGGCATCACTGAGTGTAGAACCACGACCTAAAGGCACCTTAATCGTCATCTGAAAAGTCCGCAACATGAACGTTGCAGCCTGAAACGGGTCAGCACATGGAATATGCTGGCAATGTAACACATAGAGAGCAATGAAAGATATAGGCTATACTATATGCATATTTGGCTGGTGGAAAGCTCTATGCTTACAGTTTTGCGTAAAGCCAATTTTTCCCTACTGCAAAGGAATAAATTTTATTTAACTATCATGGTAGTTGTTAAACATTGAGAATGGTTGACAGCATTCTCAATCCCAATTAAGCATCATCATTAAACAAAACCCAACAAAATTAATTAGAGTAACATGATGAGATTCACATGATAATCTAGGTACTAGATACTAAAGATGTCCATAACCGGGACATGGCTAACCATGATTAGTTTATACACTCTGCAGAGGTTTGCGCACTTTTCCCCACAAGTCTCGATCTCCTCCGTTGGAATTCTCGCACTACATGGTGTTTGAGAAACGAATGACCGAGACATAGTCTTTCAGAAGCGCTAGCACCTTACGATCGGGTAGACCGTTACACCTACTTTCCCCTACATATGCTAGTCTACCACTATAAGAGTTCGCACGACTTAGTCAACTATGCTAAAGCCCATAGTAGCTTGTGGCTGCACACGGAAGTTTCTAGCATGAATATTCTCATGATCCCTTTGAGCCTGGGTGGCGATCCAAAAGAAAAACAGGCAATCACTGGAATACCCAGGTGCCTCAATCCACCTAGATGTGTATTTAAGTTGCCACCTTAGATAAACCATTAATTTATCAATCTCACATCTGTCATGGATACACTCACCCAATCCACGTCTACTAGCATAGCATGGCATAAATAGAAAACGTAGAAGTAACTCCCAAAGGTTTGATAATAAAACAGGTGATAGGTACTACCTCATCTACTTCCCAAATCCACAATTTAATTAGATCCTAATCATGCAATGTGTGAGGATTGATCTAATGCAATAAAAACTTAGTAATAGGAGATATGATCAAAGCGTTACTTGCCTTGCTGATGATCCGCAAAACCTAGCGATTTGAAGTAGCAAGCGGCACACTCTAGGTACTCTATCGCAAATAAACAAGCATACAATAAGTACTCAACTAATGCACAGTTAAAACTCGAATAAGAGATCTAACCAGAAGGTTCAACTTAAGAACTCCGGTTGGCAAAAAGAATCAAATCGAACGAAGCAACGAAAGACAAACGACAAAAGAAACAGGCTTCGTTTACTATTCTGGATCTAGGGAAATTTTTACCGTGGCAAAAATGTGTTTGAGTTGGTTAAACGTAAAGAGGGTTTCGAGACGAAACTCTAGGCGCTTGAATCGCCTGATTCCGATAAACGAGCGAAAAGTTATACTAGAACGAAAATCGGATCAGCAATCGCGATCAGAAAAATCGCGGATTTAATCCGAGAAAAAGAAAAACGACAATCAGATTAACGAACGAACGTTCGTTATCTGGATCTAAACGATGAACGTGTTCGTTAAAACGAAAGAACGAGCGAAGGCTCGCTAAATAAATAAACCGGAAAAACCGATCTATAAAAAAGGAAACTAAAAAAACCGAACGAAAACCGACGGAAAACTGAACGGTTTTTCGAGAAAAACCGGCGGCGGGTGGGGTCAACCTCCGGTGAGCGGTGGCTCCGGCGGGCGGCGATGTCGGCGGCGGTGGCTCCGGCTCCGGCGGGCTGCGAGGGGCGGCGGCGGCGCGGGCAGCGGCGACGCGGTGCGTCGGCGGCGCAGTGCGGCGGCGCGGGCGGCGGCGCTAGGGTCTGGGGCTCGGCTGGGCTCCTCCCCCGGCTTATAAGGCCGACCGGGCCAGGTGTCCGGGTCGGACACGGCCCGTAAGGTCGGTTCATATTTTTTTAATAGTTACGCTCAGAAAAAAACAAAAGGAATACTAAACGGACCCCAAAAATCCCAAAATAAATTTTCCTCGGCTTCTAAAATCAAGCCGCACAAGATGAACATTTATTTGGGCCTAAATGCAATTTTGAAAAACGCACATTTTTCCTAAATTCAAATAAAATAGTAAATAAAACCAAAATAAAATCTTATTTGATTTTATTACTAAATCCTCAATATTTCTTTATTTTGGGAAAGTCATTTTATCCCTCTCTCATATTTTTGTAATAGAAATAATTGAAGATAAAATAAATAAAATCAAATGATCCTATTTTCAAAATTTGAGAAAACTCAAATATGAAAATAGCGAAACCCCAACTCTCTCCGAGGGTCCTTGAGTTGCATAGAATTTTCTAGGATCAACCAAAATGCAATAAAATATGGTATGGAATGATGATCTAGTGTATAACATTCCAAATTGAAAATTTGGGATGTTACAAGAACGAATGATCTCGCCATTTTCGAAATTACTTGAAAACGCCTAGGAATCACAGAAAACCATCAACAAAAGAAGTTTCGCATTTTCCTTAGCGTTTCAACGTATATTATTTGCCCCATTCCAATAAAGTTTGTAGAAATTACGGTGAAAATACGTTTTTAGCCATTTTCAAAATTGACTTAAAATGGTAAGGAATTGGGAGAAACAATATATAGCAAAAAGTTTCACATTTCCTCAAGCTTTCCAACGCCATATCATTTGCTGCGTTTGGACATACAGTTAAAAAACGGATCGAAAATACGAACTCAGTGGAACTTGTACCGGTTTCTAAATTACTCTTAAACTGTTCAAAATTAGGAAAAACTTTCTACATGAAAAAGTAGCATATTTTCATAAGCTTTCCAACGCCATATCATTTGCCTCAATTGGATTAGTCCTTTAGAAATGACATCGAAAATACGAACTCGGCTGTTCGGTTTGCGAAATTTTATGATTTCCAAATTACTCTTTAACCGTTGGGAATTAGAGAAAACTTTCAACATGTGGAAGGAGCGGTTTTTCAGCAGGTTTCCAACGCCATATTGTTTGCCTCATTCCGATAAACGGTTTAGAAATGTGATCAAAAATATGATTCACGTTTTTTGTATGAAGAAAAAGGTTTTCAAAACTGCTCTTAAACCGCTTATATTTTGCCAAAATTTTAACTTGGGTCATGATATTATTGTCCATAGCTTTCCAACGGTATATCGCAAGCCCTATTTGGGAAATGTTGGCGGAAGTTCAACCTAGCATTGGGAGAAGTTCAGGTCGAACAACTCGGGCAGTAAAATTGCAAAAAAAAACGCAATTATATCATGACCCGAGAGCAAAATCCGCCAACGAGTGAGATTTCTATTTAAAACCGGTATTTAGTTGCTAAAAATGTTTCTAGATTACACTAACATCATATAGAACACGAGTAACAAGAATAATTCATGGGGAAAACCACCGTTGCGAAGTTAGCCTGAAGGTCGTGTTCGTACAGAGGGAAGTTCAGGCGCGTTACTCAGGCAGTTCAGGTTGTGATTAGAATATTATTCTGATCCCGTGATCAGAATAGTGTTTATATATATTCGAGTAGGATTTTCTACAAGTGCTTACTATAGAACTAGTTAAGGGTTTCGATGGTGCAAAAGTTCTCAACAATTCTGAAAAAATACTAAACCAACACACCTATAATATAACATGATCCAACGGAGGGATTAAAAAAATACGACTGTATGTGTCCTTGAAAAAAAACAAAAAGTTCAGTATATATTTATGTCGTGCTGAGCTGAAATGCTTATTATTTTTGCCGAGGACACATAGATGCATATTTTGACGATCCCTCCGTTGGATCATCTTATTACAATAGAGAGATGTTCCCATATTTTTTCCTATTTTTTGATAACTTTTAAACCGTTAAAATTTAGCGACCCTTAACAAGTTATGTGGCAAGCTATGGTAGACATAGTTTTACATATATATATATTTATTTATATATATATAGACACACACTTATAAGGACATGCTTGCATAACCAAATTAAACATCCACTTACATAGGTGGCTACTACAACCTTGGCATTTGCACACACCAAAGTAAACTATTACATGCATAATTACGTAGGTGGCTACTACACACATGACATTTCCATACACCAATAAAGTAGACTATATATTACATGCATGATTAACTAGCATAAACGATCACACTAGTAGAAAAAGGGTCTAATGTAAAACTCATTAGTCCCAGTTTTTAATTGAACTGGCACTAATGTGACCATTAGTACCGGTTTCAACGGCTAGGCAGGCGGCGCTCATTAGTACCGGTTCATGGTGAACCTTTAGTACCGGTTCGTGTCACGAACCGGTACTAAAGAGGTTATGGACTTTAGTACAGGTTGGTGGCTTCAACTGGTACTAAAGGGGGGGGGGGTATTTAGTACCGGTTGGAGCTACCAACCGGTACTAAAGGTGGTGGCCTTTTGTACGGGTTGATGGCTCCAACCGGTACTAAAGACCCCCCCTTTTAGTACCGGTTGAAGCCACCAACCGGTACTAAAGGTGGTGCGCTGCCACCCGCAGTGCATAATGTTTAGTCCCACCTTGCTAGTTGAGGGGAGTTCACACCGGTTTATAAGCCCCGCCGCGGCTACCGTGTCGAGTTCCTCTCTAAGCAGGCCTTTGTGGGCCTATTGCAAGTCTTCTGCCCTGTGGGGCCTACTGGGCCGTACGGGCCTGCATCTTGGCCCAACTAGAGATTGGGTTTCTAGTCGTACGCAGGCCGTGCCGGCCCAGTAGGCGGGCTGTTTTTACTTTATTTCAAAAATAAAAATCCTTACCAACTTGGACTAAAGGTCCTCCAGACCACGGCGCGCCTCATGCCATGTGGTTGCCCTTTAACACTGGTTTGTGCTGAATCGGTACTAAAGGGGGGGCCTTTAGTGCCCACACTTTAGTGCCGGTTACCGAACCGACACTAAAGGGCCTTACGAACCGGTGCTATTGCCCGGTTCTGCACTAGTGTCATTTGATCATCATCTACTTCTTGTGATGCTTGCTCTGCTTGTGGCTCGATCCGGGCTTGTTGGTTTTGGTAACGAGGCACTTCCTCATGTCAATGATCTGCCTGTGCATCTCGTAGCATGTGTACAAGATCTTGGCCACGAACGTCAGGTGAGGTTCATCCAGTTGCCGCATCCAGGCCCTGTGCCAGGATAGGGGACTTGTTCTCTGGGCATCCTGCTTCATCTTTTCGTAGTAGGGGTCGATGATGGCCGAGGTGAGTTCAACCAGGGAGTCCTTGTTCTTGCTGCCCCAGACCTTATAGTGGTCACGGATTTCGACAAGTTTCTTGTAGGCCAAACCCATAACACTGAGTGCATTTCTATCATCTTTGGTTTCCACCGTGGCGAACTTGTAGTCGGTGCTGTTGACAAACCTGTTGAAACGGTCACAAGGCTCTGTGGCCATGCAGTAGTGGTAGATGAGGACATGATGGCGCACGCACAACTGGGCGACGACAAACTTCTAATCTATGTCGGGACGACCGGCGGTGTATTGGAGGTCGATGCCGACCACCTTGTACTTGCCTCAAGCAAGCAACTGCTCAACGTTGTTGATGTAGTCATCCACCACGGCCGGGTCGATGGTGTACACCACTGAGAGATCCATCTCCCTCGCGTGGGTCTCCACTCTATGCTCACCGAAATCCATTGGAGCGCCACTGGACATCCCCTCTCTATGTGTCGTCGTGGGTGTGCTTGTTGTGTTGTGGGGCACGATCGAAAGGTTGAAGAGACTAAGGTTATAATGTCCGCGGGAATTAAAGGGGAAGCCAGACGGCCAGGAATATCAACAGACCCTGATGGCAGCTCTAATTTGCAGAGCGTAACTCCATCATGTCGCACGTAACTGCATCGCGTGGCAACACGTGTGGCGCAACCGCATGCATATGGGGCCCCCAACGTGATCGTGCACACACACTCAACCGCTGGCAGAGCGCGTGCGGAGGGACGCGAGCAGAGCGCTCCACGGTCGCCTCAATGGTGATCAACCATATATATATGCATATAGCAGTTGAACGCACAAGTAAAAGCTGTCCACAAGCCGAGCGCATCGATGGACGTGAGTAGAGCGCGCCAACGGACGCGACAGAGTGTGCCGCGGCGCCTAACAGCTAGCAGAGCTTGCCGAGGGACACGAGCAGAGGACGACACAGTGATATGTGGCAAATAAGACGAACCGTGCGAGCAACGTCAGAGACATCAAACACGAATCAGATTAGAGTTGTGTGTGCGATAGATGGCATACAGTTGATCCATCTGAGCTGTTTGTGATGGAATAAGCCGTGTGTGTTGCAGGCAAACGCTTGCTGGTATATAACCTTGAATTTAACCAAAACCGTGTTAATGCATGTTACAAAAATTGTATAGCTGGAAACTATGTTCAAATACGACTCGAACGATATAATCTTTGGCCAAATGCATTCGTATTTTATTAGTTAAATCCTACTTATAAACCAGGACGGGGGTATAGTAGGTAATTAAATCGCAAACGTTTTTATTAAACGTGTCCTCTCGCACGTCTTGTCACCCGCGGCCGCAGACGGCTTACAGCGCAAGCTTGCACAGTGCACCGTGGCGTTCTTTTGGCCAAATGGTGGTGCCAATGAATTGTCGGTGAGCCCGTCCCCGCACAACCTCGCAGGTTCCCGCGCAAGCTTCCCACCCGACTCGGTGAAATCCCCCAAAATCCCAATACTTACCGGCCTACTATAAAAACCCTCACGGCCGGCGTGTCCTGCGTCGCATTTTCCCCTCCCTCCCTGTAGCTTATCTCGTCTGCTTCTCCCACAATCGCCAATGGCACCGGTCCGTCATCGTCACTCAGCCACTCCGCCTCATCAGAGGACAGCTCCAGCTGGGAGGCTACACCGCGGCGGCGGCGCAGTCCCCGGTGTAGTGTAGTGCGCGTGGCATCCCTGTTGGGTGTGCACGAAACACCCACCACACGCTCCGCCTCCGCTGCCCATCGGTAGTTGTTGTCGGCCGCCGTTGCCGCCACACTATCGTAAGCCAGGGCCATCTCCCACTCCACCGCCACGGCCCAAAGGCGGGAGGTGGTCGTCGTGGCCGCCACCTCACTGTCGGGCGCCGTGGCCATCACCCGCTCTGCCACCATGGCCCGAAGGTGGGAGGTAGTGGTCATCACTGCCACCCCATCGTCGGCTGCTGTGGCTGCCAGCCCACTGTCGACCACCGGGATTATCACCCACTCTGCCATCACGACCCGAAGGCGGGAGGCGGAGGTGGAGGCCCGCACGTGCGTCAACGACCTTGCACGCTACATCAAGTTCCTGCGGGAGGAGGAGGAGCGTCTCATCGAGCACACAAAGAGCCTAACCGTAGCCATGGCCGCAGCACACGCCGACACAGAGGCGAGGAATCAGGAGATCTACGAGCAGGCCGGCCGCTTCAAGAGGGATCGTCTGGAGCGGCAGTGGGTGTTCGAGCTGGCGAGTGTCGCTGGACGTGCAACAGCGGCAGGCATCGTATTGCATTTGTCCAGCTCGTTGATAGGCTCCTCCTCCTCCTTTGCCTCTTCATGAGGGGGTGAGCGCGCTCGGCAGAGGAGAGCCTATCGGAAGTAGCACAAAGCCCCTCCGTGGTAGTAGCAGTATTTAGGGGCTATTTTGTTCAGTTCATCTGACTATAGATGTGTGGTCGAACTGTACAACATACTTAAAATTAGCTAGTATATATAGTTGAACTAGCTATTTCAGTACATGGTTGGGAACAATTGGGGAGAAGTTTGGTCGGTTCAGCTGTCGAGTCGAACTGTTTGTATAAATTAAGAACGACTACTTAATCTATGAATGAAATCTATGCTTAATTACTGAATTTTGGTTGCAAAAATTAGATAGTGTTAATGATTTCTAGCTGCATATTTTGACAAATCACAGTGTTACAAGGATTGACAAATGGCAACGTTACTAGATCAACAAGTGCAAATCTTTCTAGTTTGACAAATGGCAACATACCCAATAATTGTTTGTATGTGGTTGCACACGGGTCATCCAAAACAACCGTTTGCGTTGAAGGGATGCACAAATCGTACGCTGCTCTCACTTTGCAGACAGGTGTTCTATCTAAAACGTTTGCGATCAAGAGCTGCACAAATCCTGCTCGACACATTTTCCCTTGGCTTCCTGAGGAAGCTGTCGGTTTGCATACGTGTGTTCTAACTAAAACGTTTGCGATGAGTGTTTTATATTTAAAAACCGAATTAAACTGGGGAAACCGAATTAAACCCGGGGAAGCTGACAGTTTTTTACCATGACATCTTGATGCCGCTCCATGATAGCATCCAAGTTTCATGAATTTCAGACGAGTTTTGGATTTACTAGAATTTAAAAATCAGGTATCTCAATGTTTGCGGCCGAGTGATGGTGGCAGGGTGTTTGAAACTCATTCCCATTTCTTGCATGTGACATAAGCATGCACCCATGGACACATATTTGATTTTCAACCAGTTTATATGCACTGGACAATGTGTATGTAGTTCAAATTTGAATTATGCACATAAAATGCCTGGAAAACCCAGTTAATGTATAAAAATGTCCAAACGAACCCCAAAAAATTCCAAAATTGAACAAAACACTCTTGTTGTTCTTGAAAGTGCTAGTTATCGACTAGAGTGGGGGTGAATAGGCGATTTTTATGAAAGTATTCAAAACACAGGGGCTTTGAAGACAAACAATAGAAATGAGCCTATCGATATGCAACGAAAGGTAGACTAGACTAGACAAGCCATAGTCAAATAAGCAATGAAGTGAAAACACGAAGACTATCAATAGCTAGGTAGTATGGATCAGGATGGAAGATAGTATGAAGCCAAACAACAACAGTCTTCAGATAGTGAAGTCAATCAGATCATGCAAGCAGGCAATGACTTAACGAAGACAAACTGTAAGTAAAGAGAGGTAAAGGATAGAACATGTTGCTTGGTGAGGACAAGGATTTGTTGGACCAGTTCCAGTTGCTATGACAACTGTACGTCTGGTTAGGGAGGCTGAGATTCAACTCAGAACACTGCATCTTCACCTTATTCCCCTTGAGCTAAGGACACACAGTCCTCGCCCAATCACCCTGGTAAGTCTTCAAGGTAGACTTCCAAACCTTCACAGACTTCATTCACCCGAAATCCACAATGACTCTTGGATGCTCAGAACGCGAAGCCTAACCGGCTGGAGGATTCACAGTCCGCAAGTGTAACAAGTCTTCAGATCACACCGACAGAAAGACTTCAGCGATGCCTAACACTCTTTGGCTCTGGGTGTTTAGGGCTTTGTACTCACCAGGATTTCTCTCTCAAATGCTTCGGAGGTGGGTTGGTCTCAAACGACAAAAGTCGTGCACTAACTCTGAGCAGCCACCAATTTATGGTGTAGGGGGTGGGCTATTTATAGCCAGGAGGCAACCCGACCTGATTTGTCCAAAATGATCCTTGGTCACTAAGGAACTGACACGTGTCCAATGGTCAGATTTTAAACACATGCGACAGCTTGACTTGGGCTACAAGTAAAGCTGACTCATCCAACTTTGGATAAGATTTGCTCTCATTGTCTTCAATTGAAGACATAGGATTTGGTTGAGCATAACATCAGTCACTCTGACTTTGTTCACTTGGAACCTACTTAACAGTACGGTGGTTCCTATGACTCAACAAAGAAGAAATGGAACTACGAAACAACTATGTCTTCGCACTCCATAGTCTTCACGTGAATGTCTTCTTGAGTCATAATCTTCATTGTGAATATCTTCACAGGCCACCATTGTCTTCAATGTCTTCACACATTTTTAGGGGTCATCTCTGGTAGGTAAACCGAATCAATGAGGGACAACTACCTGTGTTATCCTGCAATTCTCACAAACACATTAGTTCCTCAACCAAGTTTGCACTACTAGGAAAAGGGCTACTAATGGCGCACCAGTTTTGCCTACTAATGGCGCATCACTGGTGCGCCATTAGTATCACGCCACTAGTATTTTTTACTAATGGCGCACCACTGGTGCGCCATTAGTATAGGCCAGGGTGCGCCATTAGTATAGGCCACTGGTGCGCCATTAGTATAGCCACGGTGCGCCATTAGTATTTTTGAATTTTAAAGGAGGGAAAATAGTAGTGGCGCACCGTCTAACCCCCACCGTGCGCCATTGCTATTTTTGAATTTTGAATTTGGATCTGGATCGTGATTTTTTTGCCCATTTTTTGCTCGTTTTTTGGCACGATATTATTTCAAATTTTGTTCCTATTTTTGGATCTTGTACGTTCTTTTGCCGTGTTCTTTTGCTGGAGAGGAGTTCGCCGGAGAGGAGGAGGAGGAGGTCACCGGAGAGGCGCTCACCTACATCGTCGGAGAGGAGGAGGAGGTCACCGGAGAGGAGTTCACCGAAGCATCGGAGAGGAGGAAGGAGAAACCATGAGGGAATTGGAGGAGAGGAGGGAGGAGGAGCTTACCGGAGAGGAGGGAGGAGAAACCGTGAGGGGAGGGGAGGGGAGGAGAGGAGAGGAGGAAGGAGGAGGTCCCCGGAGAGGAGGAGGTCGCCGGAGAGGAGGAGGAGGTCGTCGAAGAGGAGGAGGAGGTCGCCGGAGAGGAGGAGGAGGTCGCCGGAGAGGAGGAGGAGGAGGTCGCCGGAGAGGAGGAGGGTAGTATGGTGGAGGAGAGAAGGGAAGATGGAGTGGAGGAGAGGAGATGGAGTGAAGGAGAGGAGGAGATGGAGTGGAGGAGAGGTGGAGTGGAGGAGGTGCGCCCAGCCATATATACGACATAGTAATGGTGCACCGTGGGCAGGTGCGCCATTACTAATTTTTTTATTTTTCTGATTTATTTTGAATTTTGAAGGCGGGAAGATACTAACGGTGCACCATGGGCAGGTGCGCCATTAGTAATTTTTTTATTTTTTTATTTATTTTGAATTTTGAAGGCGGGAAGATACTAATGGCGCACCATGGGCAGGTGGGCCATTAGTAACTTTTATTTTATTTTTTTGACTTATTTTGAATTTTGAAGGAGGGAATATACTAATGGCGCACCATGGGCAGGTGCGCCATTAGTAAGTTTGATTTTTTTGAATTTTTTTGCCTCTCTAGATCTTAAAAGCCCCGTATCTCTTTTTCTGTTAGATTTTTGAGGATTTTGAAAATGTTTAACGGGGTTCCCCCTTTTAAATTCGGATGTAACTTTTCGAGTAGATGATTTTTCATATAAAAAACGTTTTCATCCGAGTTCGTACGCAAAAGTTATGCCCATTTGTACAAATTCTCGAGAGATTTTGCAAAAAAGTCAAAAATTCATATTTGTAAATTTTGCTGACAACTAGACCACATATCACATGGGAATCTTATTTTCTTTTATTTTTTTGAGATTTCTATCATTTTCTTTTATTTTTTTGAAACTGAAAAGGCGGTCCAAAGGGGGGGTGCATTCGGGCGAATGTTTGGGCCAAGTTACTAATGGCGCACCGTGGCATGGTGCACCATTACTAGTTCAACTAGTAATGGCGCACCACTCCCACGGTGCGCCATTAGTAGTTTTGAAAAAAATTAATTTTTTTACTAATGGCGCACCGTGGATGTGGTGCGCCATTACTAGTTCAACTAGTAATGGCGCACCACTCCCACGGTCCGCCATTAGTAGTTTTGAAAAAATTAATTTTTTTTACTAATGGCGCACCGTGGACGTGGTGCGCCATTAGTATTTGCACACTAATGACGCACCAACACATGGTGCGCCATTAGTATATAGTAATGGCGCACCACATGTCTGGTGCGTCATTAGTGTCAATTCCATCTATAGCCCTTTTCCTAGTAGTGTTGTCGTCAATAGTTCAAAACCAACTAGGGGTGGCACTAGATGCACTTACAGTTCCATGTTGACACTCGAAAAAATTTGAAAGCAATAAGAGGCAACAGATATCGTTTTGTCCCCAAAGGTAGCACGTTCCCTACCGAAGCCATCACACTTATTGTGAGAAGCTCTGGTTTGTGAGAAGCTTATACCCAAACCTGCCCTAAATGGGACAAAAAATTTACCACGACACGTTGATGCCGCTCCATGATAGCATGCCAAGTATCATTAATTTCAGACGAGTTTTGGATTTACTAGAATTTTAAAACCAGGCATCTCAATTTTTGCGGCCGAGTGACGGTGGCAGGGTGTTTGAAATTCATTCCCATTTCTTGCATGGGACCTAAGCATGCACCCAAGGACACATTTGATTTTCAACCAGTTTATATGCACTTGAGAATGTGCATGTAGTTCCAATTTGAATTATGCACATAAAATGCCTGGAAAACCCAGTTAATGTATAAAAATGTCCAAATGAACACCGAAAAAAAAATCCAAAATTGAACACAACACTCTTGTTGTTCTATGTTGACACTTGAAATTTTTTGAAAGCAATAAGAGGCAACGGATATCGTTTCGTCCCCAAAGGTGGCACGCTCCCTACCGAAACCATCATGCTTGTTGTGAGAAGCTCTGGTTTCTGAGAAGCTTATAACCAAACCTGCCCCAAAATGGGACAAAATTTTACCACGGCATGTTGATGCCGCTCCATGATAGCATACCAAGTTTCATGAATTTCAGACAAGTTTTGGATTTACTAGAATTTAAAAACCACGTATCTCAATGTTTGCGGCCGAGTGACGGTGGCATCGTGTTTGAAATTCATTCCCATTTCTTGCATGTGACCTAAGAATACACCCAAGGACACATATTTGATTTTTCAACCAGTTTATATGCACTGGAGAATGTGCATGTAGTTCAAATTTGAATTATGCACATAAAATGCGTGGAAAACCCAATTAATTTATAAAAATGTCCAAACGAACCCCAAAAATTCCAAAATTGAAAACAATACTCTTGTTGTTCTATGTTGACACTCGAAATTTTTTGAAGCAATAAGAGGCAACAGATATCGTTTCGTCCCCAAAGGTGGCACGTTCCCTACCAAAACCATCACGCTTGTTGTGAGAAGCTCTGGTTTGTGAGAAGCTTATACCCAAACCTGCCCCAAATGGGACAAAAATTTTACCACGGAATGTTGATACCGCTCCATGATAGCATGCCAAGTTTCATGAATTTCAGACGATTTTTTGATTTACTAGAATTTAAAAATCAGGTATCTCAATGTTTGCGGTGGAGTGATGGTGGCAGGGTGTTTCAAATTCATTCCCATTTCTTGCATGGGACCTAAGCATGCAACCAAGGACACATATTTGATTTTTCAACCAGTTTATATGCACTGGAGCATGTGCATGTAGTTCAAATTTGAATTATGCGCATAAAATGCCTAGAAAACCCAATTTTTTTGACGACACACCTATAGTTGCATGTTCACTGCAGATAAAAGTTCTAGCAATTGAAACACCGTCCATGGCCACTGTGACCCCATTATGTAGTGCAAATCAAGACGAAAAAGTTGTGTCGTTTGTAGAAGAAAACATTGTCACTCGCCATTGAGGTTGCATTATCTTCATGAATGATTTAGTGAAGAAATTGTCGTCGCGATCAGTAGCAAATGAAGTCACCAGTAGTAGTAAAACCAAACGGTGCTGGTTCCAGTAAACAAAAAACAAGAATGAACTGCAGTAGTTGGTTCCAGCAAAAAGTTGGTTGGCTATTGTATCCCTCTCCTTGGAATGTAGCATATCTAGCGACCGGTTGCAGCGCCTCACTCCCGAGGTTGGCAACACTCCCATGAGCGAAGGTGCGAGGAGGCTCAACCATGGTGCTTGTTGCATCATCGTGTTTGTTGACACTAAGGTGGCTCACGTACAGAACTATCGCCCCCTTGTACGTCGTCGCTGGTCGCACCGCTTGCTGTTCAAGGCATTCAGTGCTCGGCCCCGTCACACATGGCAATGGTAACGAGGTCGCAAAGGGCATGAGGGGGTGTGTGGCAGTGTGCCCCCTTACAGGGCAGTGGTGCCTCACCGGGGAAAAGAAGAGGGGAAAGAAGGAGGTTTGTTGAGTGGCAGAGGAAGAAGAAGATAAGGCAAGAAGAAAAAATGATGCCAAAAGACGCGCGATAGATGCACGATCCACAGGGATCGAACGCATGCGATTCAGAGTCGACCAATTGGACCATCAGTTGAATTCCAACGAAGAGCGCTGGCTATTCATTCACACTTCTTCTTCGGTACAACCTCGCTAAACACATCAACCAATGAGATCTTTCCATATACTTTTATAATAAAGGGTAGGCCGGTCTTTTATTAAAATACATCATCCGCGCTGATACTTGGCCTATGTATGTACCGCCGGAGAATTGAGCTTCAAACCTCAAGGTTTACTTCAAGTTCTAGTAACCAACCGAGACAAGTTACTTGTTGTGCCCACTTCTTTTCTTTTTCGCTTCTTATGTCACAAAAATAACTTAGTGGACTTTCAAGTTGGGTTTTTTCGCGTTTTTAAACCGGGTTTTGTCTTGTTTTTACTTTGAGTTTTTTTGTTTTTTCATTTTTTTCTGCTATTTTTTGAATTTGTGAGTCTTTTTCAATTTCTTGAATTTGTTTATTAATGAGTCTTATCTAAAAATCAATGAAATATTTCAAATCTGTGAATATTTTTTAAAAGCATCGTTGAACTTTTTTGAAATCCGTGGGTCGGACCAACAGGCGTCCGGGCATCGGGCGGGACAGAAAACAACATACTACCGTGCTCGTGTACCGCACGTCTTTACTCCTACATTTTCTTTATTATTTTTTGTATATCACCAGTCTCCAATCAAGACATGTCTGTGAATACATCAATATTTCGTTTTTAGAAAGAAAACATACGTACGTTGATAATTTGCTTGCACATTCTGGTGGACCTACAAATAGAATACAAATTGGAGCAAAAACCATGGGCAGACGGGTCAATAGTTATGCACATATTGTGGCTCATTATGACTTGTGCATAACTATTGAAAGGTTCACATGGCCCTTTATACGTAGTGAGGAGAGTTGTATCGAAGTGTGGCTCATTCATGCAACATGCCATCAACTCTCAGCGCTGGCATTGTCCCTCCATTTTTTGAAAAACAATACTTTATTAATTTGAAATAACGGATACATTGTCTAAAATAAAAGGTGCAATCTCCTCCAAAGGTTCCTCAAACCGGTCCCTATTTTCAGAAAATTTCGCTAACCTAGCGAGTTCATGAGCGACCATATTCGCCTCCCTATTACAATGTTCAAAGCTAGTAAGATAAAAATCATCAAAAATTGCTGCCGCCGCTCCCATGACTGTCCTCCATTCTTCATTACATCAGTGACTTCCATATTCTCCGAGTTAATAATAAGCCGGTTGATCCCGCCATCTGTGCGATATGAAGGCCCAATGTAAGAGTCAAAGCTTCTGCTGTCAGAATGTTCGCACACTAATCAATGTTCCAGTTTTCGCCAACAATGAATTTTCCATTATCGTCTCTAAGAACAGCTCCAGCTGTGCCCCTGAGCAAATAATGGTCAAAAGATGCATACACATTGAGCTTAACAAATCCCATAGGGGGTCTAATCCACCTCCTTCTTACTAGAAGCATTAGAAATGTGGGCACTAACAAAATTTGCCATTATAGCACGAACTCCATAGAAGTTTGGTGTTCGTCTTATGATTTTCCTTCATGAACCAATTTATGTCGCTCTGGCATGTCCATTTTGCATCATGTTTTTATGTTGATACTTATTGCATTATGGACTATTATTTCACTTTATGATACAATTCTTATGCTTTCTCTCTCTTATTTTGCAAGTTTCACATAAAAAGGGAGATTGCGGGCAGCTGGAATTCTGGACCGGAAAGGGCTATATTGGAGGCATTTGTCTGAACATCTACAAATGAGCTGAAAATTGATGGAGAATTATTTTGGAATATATTAAAATTATTGGCGAAAGAAATACCAGAGGGGGACCCACTAGGCAACCACAAGCCTGGGGGCGCGCCCCTGAGCTTGTGGTGGCCCTGGCAGGCATATGGTGCCCATCTTCTCCTATATGGTGCCACTTAACCTAGAAAAAAAATCAGAAGGAAGGTTTCGGGACGAAGCGCCGCCGTCTGGAGGCGGAACCTGGGCAGGAGCACTTTTGCTCTCCGACAGGGAAACTTCCCTCTGGGAGGGGGAAATGGAAGTCATCGTGATCACCAACGATCCTCTCATCGTGGGAGGACCAATCTTCATCAACATCTTCACCAGAACCATCTCATCTCAAACCCTAGTTCATCTCTTGTATTCAATTTTTGTCTCAAAACCTCAGATTGGTACCTGTGGGTTGCTAGTAGTGTTGATTACATCTTGTAGTTGATGCTTGTTGGTTTTTTTGGTGGAAGATCATATGTTCAAATCCATTATGCTATTCAATACCCCTATGATCTTGAACATGAATATGTTTGTTGAGTAGTTACGTTTGTTCTTGAGGACATGGGAGAAGTCTTGTCATAAGTAATCATGTGAATTTTGTATTCGTTCGATATTTTGATGATATGTATGTTGTTGTTTCCCTTAGTGGTGTTATGTGAACATAGACTACATGAAACTTCACCATCTTTGGGCCTAAGGGAAAGCATTGTGGAGTAGTTATTAGATGATGGGTTGCTAGAGTGACCGAAGTTTAAACCCTACTTTATGTGTTATTCCGTAAGGGGCTAATTTGGAATCATATGTTTCATGCTATGGTTAGATTTATATTAATTCTTCTTTCGTAGTTGTGGATGCTTGCAAGTGGGGGTAATAATAAATGGGAGGTTTGTTCAAGTAAGAACAACACCCAAGCACAGGTCCACCCACATACCAGATTATCAAAGTAACGAACGCCAATCAAATAAACATGGTGAAAGCGACTACATAAAATTCCCGTGTGTCCTCAAGAACGTTTTGCTTATTATAAGAGACCTTTCCGGCATGTCCTTTGCTAAAAAAAGGATTGAGATACCTTGCTGCACCTTTGTTATCGTTACTATTATTTTCTCATTACAAATTGCCTTGCTATCAAACTATCCGTTACCGACAATTTCAGTGCCTGCAGAAATACTTTGCTGAAAACCGCTTGTCATTTCCTTCTGCTCCTCGTTGGCTCCGACACTCTTAATTATCGAAAGGACTACGATTGATCCCCCATACTTTTAGGTCAGCAAGACTCTTTTCTGGCACCGTTGCAAGGAAGTGAAGAGTCTTTGGTGAGTGGAATTTGGTAAGGAAACATTTATATTACATGGCTGAATTTACTGTCACTTGTTACCATGGAACAATCCTTTGAGGGGTTTGTTCGGGGTATCTTCACCTTGACCGGACGCACAAAGAGTTGCTCCTCAACCTACTGCGCCTACTGAAAATATTTATTATGAGATTACTTCGGGTATGATAGAGAAAGTGCTAGCTAAGACTTATGCAGGAGATGGAATAATACATCCTGATATGGACTTAATCTATGTGGATGAAGTTTGTGGATTATTTAAGCTTGCAGGTTTACTCGGAGGTGAAGTTAAGGGGAAGTTTTTTCCTTTATCTTTGAAGGGAAAAAGCATTGACATGGTATAGGCTATGTGATGATATTGGAGCTTGGGATTGGAACCGATTGAGATTAGAATTTCATCAAAAGTTTTATCCTATGCATCTGGTTCACCGTGATCAGAATTATATATATAATTTTTGGCCTCATGAAGGAGAAAGTATCGCTCAAGCTTGGGGGAGGCTTAATCACATGATGTACACATGCCCCAATCATGAGCCCTCAAAAGAAAATATATTACAATTTTTTATGCTCGGCTTTCTCATGATGATCGAACCATGCTTGATTCTTCTTCAATTGGTTCCTTTATGAAGAAAACTATAGAATTCAAGTGGAACCTTATGGAAATAATTACGCAACTCTGAAGATTGGGAACTCGGCAAAGGTAAAGAGTTAGGTATAACGCATAAGTTTGATTGTGTTAAATCTTTTATGGATACCGATGTTCTTCATAAGTTTAGATCTAAATATGGACTAAACTCTGAGATAGCAGCCTCATTTTGTGAATCATTTGCTACTCATATTGATCTCCCTAAAGAGAAGTGGTTTGAATATCATCCCCCTATTAAAGAAAAGATTGAGGAATCCATTGTAGTTAAAGATGAAACTATCATTTACAATGTTGATCTAGTTGTTCCTACTGCTTATTTTGAGAAACCACCTTTTCCTGTAAGGATAAATGAACATGCTAAGGTTTCAATTGTGGTTAACAATAGTAATATTAGAACACCTAGAACCTTTGAACAAATTAAATTTGAACCTAATGTTGCCAGGGTTAAAGATCTCTTGGTCGATAATATTTATGGGCATGTTATTTACTTCTGTGGCGAAGCGCCTAGAATTGCTGAACCCGATACCATATATAAGAATAAGCCTGTTATTGGCATGCATGTTGTCTCAGTTAAGATAGGAGATCATTATTATCATGGCTTATGTGATTTGGGTGCTAGTGTGAGTGCTATTCCGTTTACCTTATATCAAGAAATTATGAATGATATTGCTCCTGCTGAAATAGAGGATATCGATGTTACTATTAATCTTGCGAATAGAGATACTATTTCACCACTTGGAATAATTAGAGATGTTGAAGTCTTGTGTGGAAAAATAAAATACCCCACTAATTCCCTAGTTCTTGGTTCCCCACAAGATGTTTTTTGTCCCATTATATTTGGTAGACCTTTCTTGAACACCGTTAATGCCAAGATTGATTGTGTTAAAGAAAATGTTAGTGTTAACTTTGGTGATGTATCTCATGATTTTAATTTTTCTAATTTTCGTAGACAACCTCCTCATAAATAATTGCCTAGTAAGGATGAAATTATCGGTCTTGCTTATATTTCCGTACCTCCTACTGATCCTTTAGAACAATATTTGGTAGACCAATGCATATGAATGAAAGAAATGAAATAGATATGATGTTCTTTGATCAACCACCCATCTTGAAACATAATTTGCCTATTGAAACTTTAGGAGGTCCTCCTCCTCCTAAAGGCGATCCTGTGTTTGAATGAAAACAATTTCCTGTTACATTGAAATAAGATATATCATGTTATTATTAGTGCTAACCTTTCAGAGCATGAAGAAAAGAGTTGTTTAAAACTCTGAGGAAGCACCGTGCTGCTATTGGATATACTCTCAATGATCTTAAGGGCATTAGTCCCACTCTATGTCAGCACAGAATTAATATGCAGCCTGATGCTAAACCAATTGTCGATCATCAATGATGATTAAATCCTAAGATTGAAAGTGCTAGTTATCGACTAGAGGGGGGCTGAATAGGCGATTTTTATGTAAGTCTTCAAAACATGGGAGTTTCGAAGACAAACGATAGAAAAGAACCTATGATATGCAGTGGAAGGTAGACTACACTAGGCAAGCCATAGTCAAGTATTCAAGGAAGTGAAAGCACGAAGACTAATAGCAGCTAGGTAGTAAAGATCAGGACGGAAGATAGTATGAAGCCAAACAGTGACAGTGTTCACACCGTGAAGTCAAATAGGTAATGCAAACAGGCAATAACTTCACGAAGACAAACTGTAAGTAAGGAGAGGGAAAGGATAGAACCACTGGCTTGTGGAAGACAATGATTTGTTGGACCAGTTCCGGTTGCTGTGACAACTATACGTCTGGTTAGGGAGGCTAAGATTTAACTCAAAAGACCGCGTCTTCACCTTATTCCCCTTGAGCTAAGGACACCCAGTCCTGGCCCAATCACTCTGGTAAGTCTTCAAGGTAGTCTTCCAAACCTTCATAGACTTTGTACACCGGCGATCCATAATGACTCTTGGATGCACAGAACGCGACGCCTAACCGGCTGGAGGATTCACAGTCCTCAAGTGTAACAAGTCTTCAGATCACATAGACAGGAAGACTTCAGTGATGCCTAACACTCTTTGGCTTTGGGTGTTTAGGGCTTTATCCTCGCAAGAATTGCTCTCTCAAAGGCTTCGAGGTGGGTTGCTCTCAAATGGCAAAAGTCGTGCACTAACTCTGAGCAGCCAGCTAGTTTATGGTGTAGGGGGTGGGCTATTTATAGCCACTAGGCAACCCGACCTGATTTGTATGAAATGACCCTGGGTCACTAAGGAACTGACACGTGTTCCAACGGTCAGATTTCAAACACACGCGACAACTTTACTTGGGCTACAAGTAAAGCTGACTCATCCAGCTCTGGATAAGATTTTCTCTCATTGTCTTCGCTCTGAGACATAGGATTTTGGTTAAGCATCACTTCAGTCATTCTGACTGTGTTCACTGTGACCCCACTTAACAGTACGGTGGTTCCTATGACTCAACAAAGAAGAAAATGAAACAACGAAACAACTAAGTCTTCGTGCTCCATAGTCTTCACGTGATGTCTTCTCTTGTCATAGTCTTCAATTTGATTATCTTCACATACCACCTTTATCTTCAATGTCTTCATACATTTTTATGGGTCATCTCCGGTAGGAAAACCGAATCAATGAGGGACTACAACCTGTGTTATCCTACAATTCTCACAAACACATTAGTCCCTCAACCAGGTTTGTCGTCAATACTCCAAAACCAACTAGGGGTGGCACTATATGCACTTACAATCTCCCCCTTTTTGGTGATTGATGACAAACTGGTTGAAGTTTTCAATGGGGATAAAAAGTATGTGAAATTGTAAACGATTTAGACATTGTCTTCGTAAGTAGCAGAAAGGCTCCCCCTGAGGATGTGCATATAAGTATGACCCATGGAGCATAGAACTTCAGACCAAATATGTCGGAGCGAGATGCAGCCAACTGTTTGATGAAAAAGTCTTGAGCATTGAAGATGATGCCATTGAAGATATAGAAAACCAAAGTCTTCATTGCTCCTTCAAGCTTCGCTGCAGATGAATGTCCTTTGATAGGCCATAGAGTTCGCCTGATGATGTGATAAATGGTGCGGGGCAGATACTCTAGGTCTTCAACAAAGAATTCCGTTGGGTATTCAACGTCGCATGGCAGAGGCTTCATCATGCTCAGCAATTGGATCATGTTAGGCTCTGGCTTCTGGAAAATGCTCACCAAAGCATTCTGGTGTTGCTGACAACCTCGTTCATAATATTCGCAAGGAGTGGGCAGGGCTGTAATCTCAATGATGTCTTGGGCTTTAGCTTCATGGTGTACATCGCCTGTCATCCACTCAAGGATCCATGTCTTCGGATCCCCGTTGTAGCCACGAATGTGGAGGGTAGCATAGAATTGAAGCAGAAGTTCTTCATTCCAGTGCTCCTTATCAGTCACAAAGTTGAGCAAGCCCGCATCACGGAAGCATTCAAGGGCTTCTTCAAGGAACGGTAGGCCAACCATGGCTTCACAGTCAAGACGCATATGTGGGAAGATGCACCCTTGATTGTATAAGATGCAAGAATAGTAGCTGCGCTGCTGATAACTCCAGAATCGATCTGAGGAGATTCTTGGCCTTGTGTAGGGGTTCTTGGCACTGTCAAAGAATGTGTTGTGTGCCTTGAAGCCACTCAGATTAAACGATCCTGGTGAAGTTGCAGCACCTGGAAACCATGGTAGCCTTGGCTTCGGATTTTGGACCTGAGCCCTGTGCTCGACATGATAATCAAATTGACGACCAGCAGCAGGTGGAGGAACCAGAATAGGCCATCTGACAGTGACCAACTGACCATAGTTGTATGCTTGCTCAATAGGACGTGGCCCGGGAGGCAGTACAGGAGCAGGGGCAGTGGCAGTGGCAGTGACTTCAGGCTGCAGTTTGGCATCAGGTGCAGCATTGACTTCAGGTGCTATCACTTCAGGCACCACATTGACTTCAGGTGCCATATTAGCTTCAGCCATGACAACATCATTGGCTTCAGTGGTGGTAACCTCCACTTCAGGAGCTGGAGGGTCGGACACGTTCTCCTCGAGAACAACTTCAGGGGGTGTAGCAACACGTTCTTCTTCTCTTGGTTCTTCTTCTTGGTCATCGGCTGATGCAGCTGGAATATCTTCAGCCGCTTTGGCTTCAGATTCAGGGATGTTTGCAGTAGGAGAGGCTTCAGGAAAGACTGCGCATGAAATGGATTGGCGCTCTTCTCCTTCTAGAACACTTGACAAAGTGACCTGTGGCCTTGGTCCTTTGCGAAGCCTGCGAAATGCTGGTGACGCGTATGGAGATGGAGTTGGTTGGGCCTCAAAGTCTTCATCGTCAATCACCGGAGTGGTGACCTGTGTTGGGGGAGTAATTTTTGTTTCTTCATCATGAGGGGATTCTTGAGGGTGATCAGCCCATGAGTCATCCTAAGCAATTGGCGTCAATGGACGACCAATGCTGATGAGTTCGCAGTTCGTGAGAACAGGTGATGATACCAAAATGTGCTCGATCTGAGGAAGGACTTCATCATCTTCAACATTGTCTTGATGACCAATGTCTTCAGCTGCTGTGGGGTCAACAGCTGGAATGTCTTCAACTTCAGGAGCCTCTGTGGAAGCAGGCTCATGAACTATCAACTGGTGCTCACGATGTTCAGACGCAGGATGAGCCACTGAGATTGGCTCGACATCAAGGGGCTCTGTGGGAGCAGCCCGGTCTCTCTTCTTTGTCTTTCTCTTCTTGGTTGGTGGAGCATCATTAGTGGTGGCTTTGGTCTTGCGCTTCCGGGCTTCGGTTTCAGCTTCCCTAGTTTTCTTGAGCTCTGAAGCCACTGTGGGGACCTTAGGCTTCAAGCCTGTCATACTGGCTGGGAAGACAATGCGAGGTTCTTCCTGCCTTGGTGCTTCTGGTTGGGCCACAACAGGCTTCTTCATCTTCTTGGCAGCCATTCTGGGGTCAATGCCTGGACGCCCCAAAGCCTTGCACTTTTCAGCTTCATTGTAGCCTTGAACACATTTGGCAGCAAGATTCTTCATGTGCTCATGAGAACCTTTTACTTCTTCACGTTTCCTGTGTAACGCCTCCTTGAGCTCATGCAACATGACCTGAAAGTTTTGGACGTCTTTTCACGTTGAGCTTGGCCATGTGCTTCTTGAACTGAGCCTTTTCATAATCAATCGTGTGCTTCAGCTCGACAATTTTTTGTGCAAGAGCCAGCTCAGGAGCAATGGCTCCATGGAAAGAGATGCTGAGGCCAATTGGGAGCTGAAGATCATCAAAACTGAGGTCTGGGCTGTCAAACCATTCATCAATGAACTTGTTCATGATCTCCACATCAAAGAGGGGAAGATCATTGAAGATTTCCGCCTCTTGCTTGCTCTTTATCAATTGCTCAAGAGCGTCATCGCCAAGATCGTCGTCCTAGACAGATCAATGACTTCATTCTCTTTCCTCAAAACAGCAGCAGGAGTCAGAACAGGACTAGAGCAGTGCACAGGCTTCTTCTTTTGCTTCTCAGTCTTGGAGATGCGAGAGAGATCTTCAGACAGCACACTTGGTGCAGGAGGAGCAGTGGCCAAGGGCTTCATGCGCGATGCTTTTGGTGCAGTGGAAAGCTTCGAAGCCTTAGGTTTCTTCTGCTTCTTCAGCTTTGGCGGTGCAGGCGCTTCGTCAGAGTCAGCGTTGTTGTGGGAGTCCTGGATTAGGGGGTCTCCAGACAGCCGGACTATCTCCATCGGCCAGACTGTTAGACTATGAAGATACAAGATTGAAGACTTCGTCTCGTGTCCGGATGGGACTCTACTTGGCGTGGAAGGCAAGCTAGGCAGTACGGATATGGATATCTCCTCCTTTGTAACCGACCTTGTGTAACCCTAGCCCTCTCCGGTGTCTATATAAACCGGAGGGTTTTAGTCCTTAGGACACAACAACTACAACCTACAATCATACCATAGGCTAGCTTCTAGGGTTTAGCCTCTTTGATCTCGTGGTAGATCTACTCCTGTACTACCCATATCATCAATATTAATCAAGCAGGACGTAGGGTTTTACCTCCATCAAGAGGGCCCGAACCATCCAGCCTAGACGCACAGTTCGGGACCCCCTACCCGAGATCCGCCGGTTTTGACACCGACATTGGTGCTTTCATTGAGAGTTCCTCTGTGTCGTCGCCGTTAGGCTTGATGGCTCCTACTATCATAGATAGCGATGCAGTCCAGGGTGAGACTTTTCTCCCCGGACAGATCTTCCTGTTCGGCGGCTTTGCACTGCGGGCCAATTCGCTTGGCCACCTAGAGCAGATTGAAAGTCATGCCCCTGGCCATCAGGTCAGGTTTGGAAGCTTAAACTACACGGCCGATGTCCGCGGAGACTTGATCTTCGACGGATTCGAGCCTCTGTCTTGTGCGTCATGCGGTCACGATAAGTACGATTTATCTATACCATCGGACAATGTTCAGGAAATCGCACCGGCAACCACTCCGGCACTCAATTCGGAGCCAGTTGCGCCCTCCGTAGTCGGGTGGATGGACCCCGCCATAGAGGCCCTACCCTCAGCGGCGATCGAGCCGAATATCGACCTTACCTTGCATGAGAGTCGTGTTGATAAATTGCCGGATCCTTCTCTGGCCACGGACCCTGAACCGCCCGCGCCCGTTCCTATCGAATCTGATTGGGTGCCGATCATGGAGTTTACCTCCGCGGATATTTTTCAGCACTCGACCTTTGGCAACATATTGAACTCATTAAGGTCTCTCTCCTTGTCAGGAGGATCCTGGCCGAACTATGTCTGGCAGGACGGGGATGCGGACGACGAAGAAATTCGCGACCCACCCACCACCCACTTAGTAGCCACTGTCGATGACTTAACCGACGTGCTCGCTTCGACTCCGAAGATATCGATGGTATGGACGACAATGCGGGAGACGAAGAGGAATCACTGCCCACAGGGCACTGGACGTCCACCTTATCACATGACGTATACATGGTGGACACACCAAAGGAAAACGACGACGAGGAACAGAAGGACGCAACGAAGGGTTGTCCCCTCGAGAAGCAGTCAAAGCGGCGGCGTAAGCGCCGCCCCAAATCCCGCCTCGACAGAAATAACGATCATACAGACCCAGCGTTAGAGCAGGGTGAACCACTGCCGGACCACGACAACGTGGAGAATCAAACCGAACAAACCAACTCTGTCAAAGATAATAGTCCGGAGGACATAACACCGGACAGACACCTGGAGCAACAAAATGCCCATCAAAGGCTTGTTGCCACCACGAGGAGTCTAAAAAGGCAGAAGCAAAGGCTCAAGGCTGCGCAAGATACACTCCAAATCAGATGGAGCAAAGTACTCAAAGCAGCAGCAAAGAACGGCGGCAATCGCCCCACCCAAAGTGACCCGAAGCGGAAGTTACTACCCGAATTCGATGAGGAGGCCTTAGATCCCCCGCAACCAAAAATCAAAACAGCCACTTGGCCGGATAGACGACCTCACAGCCAACAAAGAGCGGCAAACAATGCCACATATAAGCCAATACGCGATCCACGCGAGGGCTCGCATCAAAAGGACGGCGCAACCAGATCCATCTATGGGCCACGCAAGCGCTCTCCAGCGTACGATGCAACACAAAAAACATCCGAACAACGCGGCACGCCCAGATACAGGGGTGCCACACACCCCCTATGTTTCACTGATGAGGTGCTGGACCATGAATTTCCAGAGGGATTCAAACCCGTAAACATAGAGGCATACGACGGAACAACAGACCCCGGGGTCTGGATTGAGGACTATATCCTCCACATCCATATTGCTCGAGGAGATGATCTCCACGCCACTAAATATTTACCCCTCAAACTCAAAGGGCCAGCTCGGCACTGGCTTAAAAGCCTCCCCGAAAACTCCATCGGAAGCTGGGAAGAGCTCGAAGACGCTTTCCGGGCAAATTTTCAAGGGACTTATGTCCGACCTCCGGACGCGGGCGATTTGAGTCATATAACTCAACAGCCCGGAGAGTCAGCCCGAAAGCTCTGGAATAGGTTTCTTACTAAAAAGAACCAAATAGTCGACTGTCCGGACGCCGAAGCCTTGGCAGCTTTTAAGCATAGCGTCCGTGACAAATGGCTTGCTAGACACCTCGGCCAAGAAAAGTCGAGAACAATGGCAGCATTAACAAGCCTCATGACCCGCTTTTGCGTGGGTGAGGATAGCTGGCTAGCCAGATGCGGCACCAGCGACCCTAGTACATCCAAAACTAGAGATGGAAACGGGAAATCACGGCGCAACAACAATAACAAACACCAGAATAAAGAGGACATCACGAAGAGCACGGCCGTAAACGCCGGATTCAAAAGCTCTCGGCCAAGTCAGCAAAATCCGCCCTTTAAAGGCGCCAGAGACGAACTATCCAGCCTAAACAAAATTCTGGACCAAGTATGTCAGATCCATAGCACCCCTGGTAAACCCGCTAATCATACCCATAGAGAATGTTGGGTCTTCAAGCAGTCCGGCAAGCTCAACGCCGTACACAAGGGGGAGGATACACCAAGCAAAGACGAGGATAAGCCTCTCAAGCAAGACGCTGGGGAACAAAAGAAATTTCCACCAGAAGTCAAAATAGTAAACGTGTTACACGCGATCAAGGGGAGAAACAAAGAGGCAGCCCCAGTTAAATATTCCCAAGGGCCTATCACCGCGGAGCCCTGTCACTGGTCGTTTCAACCGATCACTTTTGACCATCAGGATTACTCAGCAAGTATCCGACATGCAGGATGGGCTGCCTTGGTATTAGACCCAATAATTGACAGATACCACTTCACACGAGTCCTGATGGACGGTGGCAGCAGTCTAAACCTGATATATCAGGACACAATCCGCAAAATGGGGATAGACCGAACGAAAATCCGCCATAGCGACACTACCTTTAAAGCGGTAACGCCAGGCCCAGGGGCTCACTGCACGGGCTCCCTGCTACTAAAGGTTGTATTCGGCTTCCCCGATAACTTCTGTAGCGAACATTTAACCTTCCACATTACTCCGTTCCAAAGTGGCTATCAAGCACTACTTGGACACGAAGCTTTTGCTCGCTTTAATGCAATACCGCATTACGCTTCCCTCACGCTCAAGATGCCCGGTCCACGTGGCATCATTATAGTGAGTGGAAATATTGAGCGATCTTTGCGCACCGAAGAGAATGCGACTGCCTTGGCAGCCGCACACTAAAAACGGCCTCACCAACTACAACATTTGATAGGTCGTCAAGACCACGGACGCGGTTAGACGAGTCCGGCGCTGCTATATGTAATTTGTACCGGATTGATGGTCACACCCCTATTCCAAATACAAGGGGGCTCAAAACGCGCAAACAAGTGGCAATTTCTACTCATTTTTAATAATACATGGTTCTTTAAAAAACTACCTTTTTGCACGACAACTTTTTCACCTAAGTTCCTCTCTTTTACAAATGATCATCGTGCTACACCCGTCCAGGATACGGCACAACGGAGACACAGGCGCAGACGTGCAGGAGGGACCCGCTCCAAGGATTCTTTTTAGATTAAGACCCTACGCAAACATTTTTTGCTGTCTCTTGTTTATACACATCCCTCGAATTCTCAGTGCAATCGAGAAGGATGCTGACGTCTTGGCATGTGGCCACGTCAGAATAATGCACGTACCTGGACACAAGGGGCTTCTTACAAAGGGCACTATTTAGGCCCGGTTTATACCATAAAGACCGAATACCTTAGGGAGTGTTCGGTGTCGCGAGTTTGGCCTTATATGCATTAGCTCCGAATCATGTCTTTGGTCAAATGTTGGGTTTGCCGGCTCCTATGTTTTGGTACCTTACGTTCCGCTCTATCGGCTAAGGTAGCCCTAGGAGAACTACTGCGATTGTGCCTCGGGTCATCCGGATGAGCACCTCAGTAGAGAAAGCCGAAAACTGACTGTCATGATATAGAGTGAGACTGGTCAACCACTCGATGAACTATCAGAATGTTAGAATTCCTTCGCCTTAACGAAGGGCCGTTTCCCGGCCAGGCAGGTACGCACCCCGAATTCGGGAGAGTGTGGAGCCAACAGGGGCTATATAGTAGCCCCACCGTCAAACTCCTATGGCTAAGTGAAAGTGTTAAAGCATCATAGTCCGGTTGCCTCGTTCGCTGCGCTATCACCTCCTTAATAGGACCAAGACATTGGGTTAAGTGTGAACACGCGTCTTCTGCGAACACCTCCGCATTATATGCGTGGGGGCTTAAGCCGACGACTGCAATCTTTGAGGTTATACACATGTATACATAAACGGCCGCACAGGAGGCACAATATTACTTTCAGGCAAAAGTATAAACATAGCCTTAATAAATTTCATAAAAACATTGTGTTTACAATGGGAATGTACGTCACTCAAACATAATATTCTTCGAGCACTGGGACTCTATCAAACGAGCACCCTCAAGAACCTCTTCGAAATAGTGCTCGGTAGCCACTCGGCCTATGGCCGAACCCTGCGCCGCAACAGTGGTAGCATCCATCTCTGCCCAATATGATTTAACACGGGCAAGGGCCATCCGCGAGCCTTCTATGCACGCCGACCTCTTCATTGCATTGATGCGTGGCACCGCACCAAGGAATTGCTGCACTAAGCTGAAATAGCTGTTCGGCTTCGGCTTTTCCGGCCACAGCTGATCCACAACGGACCTCATGGCGAGTCTGGACAACCTATTAAGTTTGGCCCATTCGGCTAGCTGATCCGTCAGGGGAAGCGGACGCTCTGGAATGTTAAATTGCGACCAGAATAGCTTGTCCACTTCACGATCTGACCGATCTTGGAAGTATTCGACCGCATCGGCTGCGCTCGCCGCCAAGTTCATATATGCGTCTACCGAACTCCACAGTCGCTCCAGAGGGGCATAACGCGGATCTCCGAACTTCCTCTGCAGCAGAAAGGGCTTCCCAGCCGCAATATCCCTGGCTTCACGCAGCTCCTCTTTCGCCCCCATAGCGGAGCGAGTATCTTTGGTCGCCATTGTGGCCTTCTCAAGGTCTGATGCCTTCACTCGGTTCTCTTCTTCAAGGAACTGGCAATGGTTGGCAGTGCCTTTTAATTCCACAGCCATCTTGGCCATTTTTTCTTTACTTTCGCAATGGGCGGCCTTCTCAGCTCTTAACTCTTCGGCTGCCTTCAAAGTAGCCGTATTACTAACCCTCGCTTGTTCCTTGGCTCGGGCAAGTTCCACCCGAAGGGTCTCCATGGTCGCCGCTCCGTCTACAGTCACAACATATTAAAGATACTGGCATCATGCTGCTCTTATTGTGTGACAGTCACTAGGAAAACATTACTTACCCTGTGACTCGTCAAGATGCCTGTTAACAAGCTCGATGTCGGCGTCGGCCGCATCTAGCTGCCACTTTAGTTCGGCAAACTCATGAGTCCGGCTAGCCACCGGATCTCCCATTACCTGCACATTAAAGCGGTATGATTATTGCCTGGGACTACGATCCTCTGTTCGCCGCCGTTCTCGACAACAACCAGAGTCTCAGGGGCTACTATCTACACAGGGCACACTTAACATGTGCGGTACTATCAAAAAGCATAACATTTCACGTACCTCAAAGCCTTTCAGTAGACTTATAAAAGCTTCATGCAATCCACTTTCGGCGGATGAAATTCTCTCCATCACCGTACCCATTAACGTACGGTGTTCCTCTGAGATGGTTGCTCGCCCCAACAGCTCCCTTAGTATGTCCGACCGCATACCAGACGGTGCCGGACTCTTTTGTTTGCTCTTTTCAAGAGCGGGACGCTGAGGACTTTGGGTGGCTATAGAATTATCTTCTGGCCTCACCAAATCCGGAGAGGCCCTCCGTGACGACACTTCAAGGTCGCCCGCTTCTTGAGCGGAGGAGTCCGGGGGAGGCGTTTCGCTCTCCATCATCTCCGGAAGAAGATCCCCCGAAGATGAGCTCTGCTGAGAAGGGCTAAGATCCGAACTGCAAGATAAACACTTCGGTTATTTTCCTCAGAGGAGAGGTAATATATCTTCACTATTAAAGTACTTTCTAATTACTTACAGCTCGTTGGAGGGTTGATCCTCGCGTGGACTTTGTCCGGCAAAAGCACCCTCCAAGGCAGGACCCTCTAGTGGGGATTTCTTCTCCCGTTTGGAAGCCTCGGTTTCCGGATCTTCAGAGGCAGTCCTCTTCCTTCCTCGAAGCGAGAGAAGGTCAGATTCTTCTCCTTGGTTGTCCTCCTTCAGGGAGGCGCTCATTCCCTTGGTTGGAACTGGCAGCGATGGGGGCCCGCTTCCGCCCATATTATTCCCCCCTATATCCTCCTTCGAGGGCTCCAGACAAGGTGCGAGCCCGAGCATCTTTTCCAGCATCGGATTTTCCAAGCCCTCAAGGAGGGGGGCTGAACACCGGATCATCTTCGCGTTTGTTAGCCAGTCCTGGTCAAAGAGCCATCTCTCAGAAATGACGTCATGAATAAAAGACGGTGCATTAGGCTAGAGGATTACTTACTTGTTCGGCGACGCGGTTGCTACTCAGGCCTACATCCTCATCAGTATCCGGACACTCTATTTGAGGTCTGAAGAATGACTTGTACATTTCCTCGCGCGTCAGACCGAGGAAATTCCGAATAGCCCGTGGGCCTTCTGGGTTGAACTCCCACAAGCAAAGGGGCCGACGTTTGCAAGGCTGGAGTCGACGAACTAGCATAACTTGTATTACCACAACCAAATTAAAATCTCCCTCGAACAGATCTTGAATGTGGCTTTGCAGTATAGGCACGTCCTTGGCTGGACCCTAGCTCAGACCTCTGCTAATCCATGACATCAGTTGTGGTGGGGGGCCCGAGCGGAAAGCGGGGGCAGCCGCCCACTTGGCGCTCCTAGGAGCCGTGATGTAAAACCACTCCTGCTGCCATAATCCGGACACCTCTGGAAAGGATTATGAAGAAGAAATTGAAGTATTGGTGGAGAAGAATGACGACCTGATCAAGAAGATTGGAATATTTATGGGAGCCCCGACACCAGTAGATGAAGACGAAGAACCCAAGGAGATTAGCCCGAAAGACTACATCATCATCGACGGCACCGACTCGGAACCAGATAGTAGCGATGATGACTATGTTGATGAAGCTGGAGCAGATATTATGGAGTCAACGACCGAAGAATATTTCTAGTAGACCACCTCATCAGTAGTAGTAGTCCACCATGTAAATATAGTAGCCCGAACACTTTTGCGATAGTTAGATCGATTGTATGCCCTTGTTTGATTGAATGAAGTGAATTGTTTGCTTTTGCCTCATGTGCATATGGGTAGTGTTTTCTCTTTAGACCCCCTCTGTTCTTACATCTCATCTTTTCTAAACCCTCAGATGCCTCTGAGACGTGACCCCGGATTTGCCTTTCTACCGGAGCTCACCCAGTTGATCCAGCAGCAGAACACATTGATGCAGTTGCTAGTCCAGAATCAGAATCAGGGGAACAACAACAACAACCCACCACCACCACCACCACTTGTTGATCACTTAGCCCGTTTTCTTAGGCTGAATCCGCCGGTGTTCTCCAGTAGCATCGAGCCGATAGTAGCAGATGATTGGCTCCGCAAGACAGCTAGGGAGTTGACCACAGCAGGATGCACAGATGCGGAGAAGGTGAAGTTTGCCGCACATCAGCTAGAAGGACCCGTAGCATCATGGTGGGAGAATTTCACAGCCACTTTCCCAGTCGACACTGTCACATGGGACCAGTTTCAGCAGGCTTTCCGTACTACCCATGTTTCAACAGGAGCTATGGCCATGAAGAAGCGTGAGTTTCGTAACTTGCGCCAAGGAGGACGGACAGTTGGCTAGTATGTGGAGGAATTTAGTAAGTTAGCACATTATGCCCTAGATGACGTCGCTACGGATGCAGCTAAGCAGGAGAAGTTTCTAGAAGGACTGAATGATGAGTTGAGCATGCAGTTGATGGTAGCCACCTTCAACAACTACCAGGAGTTGGTAGATCGTGCCCTTATGATTGAAGGGAAGCAGTAGCAAATTGAGAATCGCAAGAGGAAGTATGGACAAGGAAAGTACAATTCAGGAGCTCAGCAGAAGCCACGTTTTACCCCTAGACCAGGAGGGCATTTTCAGCATACCATGGAGGAGGTAGCTCGCACAATCACAATGGCACCAAGAATGGTAATGGCAATGGAGGAAGCAATGTCCAGAACCGCACCAACCCCTCGACCCCAGCCAAGAAGGACCTAAGCCAAGTCACTTGCTATAAGTGTTCGAAGACCGGACATTATGCCAATGAATGTCCTGAAGGCCAAAATGGCAATGGAAGTTCTGGGAAGAAGCCGAACCCTTTCAACAGGGGACAGGTGAACCACATTAGTGTGGAGGAGGTTGAAGCTCAGCCCGATGCAGTAATAGGTAAGTTTTGGTTGAGTCATTTACTGCACTCGTTCTTTTTGATACTGGAGCATCGCATTCATACATCTCAAGGGGATTTGTGGATAAGTATAACCTACCAACCCAAGCCCTTAGGTTACCCATGTTAGTAACCTCGCCCGGAGCAGAGTATGTGGTTAGTCTATGGTGTGATCGGTTACCATTAAGGATTGGTAACTATGTATTTCCCTCAGACCTAATAGTATTGGAATCTCAAGGATTGGATGTGATATTAGGCATGGATTGGTTATCAAAGTATGAAGGGAGTATTGAATGTGCTAGTAAGTCAATTTTTCTTACCACCCCAGAAGGGAGAAGGATCAAATATGTATCCCGGCATGTGCCAAAGAGGACTCAAGTAAATTGCCTAACAGGAGTTGTGCAGGAGGAAGTACCAGTGGTAAGGGATTTCCCTGATGTATTTCCAGAAGAGTTGACAGGCATGCCCCCGGATAGAGATATTGAGTTTTTGATTGAGCTATTGCCAGGCACAGGGTCAATATCAAAGAGACTATATAGGATGCCAGCAAAGGATTTGGTGGAAATTAAGAAGCACATTAAGGAGTTACTGGATAAGGGATATATTCGCCCAAGTTCTTCACCTTGGGGATCGCCAGTACTTCTAGTGGAGAAGAAGGATGGATCATTAAGAATGGTTGTTTATTATCGAGGATTGAATCTCGAGGACGAGATTTTTCTTAAGGGGGGTAGTGTTGTGACACCCCAAAATTTTGACCTTGTTTTAATAAATTAAAATTTTGCCAGGAAATTAAAACTTTTATTTTCTGGGCTCCCTTTTTATTTTTGAACCTTTTTCTCCCTTGTTATTATGGAGTTTCCCCCAAAGTGAGAACTTTTCAAATATGTTATTGGACTTGTTTAACCTCTCAAGAAAAACTCTTCTTTTATTAGTGGAACTAATTACATAATTAATTTGCCTGATCTTTATTTTCTTGAAAAAATGGTTTTCCAAGGTTATATGGCCATAATTGAATTACAACCATTTGATAAATTCACTTAAAGTTCCAACCAAAATTTGGAGATGTCATGTGATGTTTTTAAATCACTTTTGTGCAAAAATATCTTTTATTCTTGTAATATTTTGAGCTCTGCATCAATTTTTCTTCTCTGGTCAAGAGTGCAATTTTGCACTACAACCCATTTAGATATTTCTTTCTAGCCTCCACCAAAATTATGGGATGTTGATAGTAACATATGATTCAACATTATGCAAAATACCTAGTGTTGTTCTTTGAAAATTTTGAGTGAATCAACCCCTTTTCCATTCTGGTCCAGCCTTGTGATTTCTACTGCAACCCTATTTATTTTTGATCCAGTGACCTTGTGCTTTCTCCTACATGTAGTCAACCCTACCAAACCCCTAAGTCCAGGAGCATGCACCCATTGGATCACATTTGGTTCATGGAATAATGCCATTTACCTCCTGTCCAGAATTGAGGTTTTGCAAAACTTGCACTAGCAGGTTTCTGCATTTGACAAACTAACCTCACTAACCTCTCTTTCACCTGAAGAGACCCCACTCTGGAAGATTTGGCCACTCCAAGAAATGCCTAAGTGCCCTTGGCATATTGTCAAACACCTTATGGGCATGATCTGTTTTGACATGAGTTTTTGTTTGCACTGTGAACTTGGCCACCTGACCAAACCAGCATGTCCAATGGTTTTGCCCTAGCCTATAGCCACACCCTGCTAATCCTCTTGTAGTTTGGAGCCATCTGGCATGTAGTGGCATTCCGCCGAGCATGTACCGTGTGTGCTCTGGGCGCGAGCAGAGCGCGCGTTTTGCACGTGCCGCGCCCGAGTCGCCATGTCGCGCCCCTGGTTTTGCCCACACCACAGAGCCGCGCCATGCACTCTCCCTCTCTCCGCAACACGCCAAGCAGCCCTGGTGCCCTGCAGCACCGCCGTCAGATCCCTTGGCAGCACGCCGGCGTCCGTAGCGCGTTACTGCCAGGTTGGTGCCGCCCAAGCCCAGCTGATCTCCACCTGCCTCCTGGAACAGTGGGTGCTCATCCGCAAGCGTGTCCCCTAGCGCTTGTCGCCGCCACGACGCCCTGCCACCACAGCAAGGCGGTCCGCCGTCATTCTTATCCGGCTGCCGCAAACCGACCTCGTCGCGCTATATAAGGAGGCCCCCGAACTCATTCAGGCACGCAGGCAACCTCAGGCCACCCCCATGGCACCCCCTCAGCCCGCAATCGTCGGAGGGAAGTCGTCTTCCCCGACTCCGGCCGGTTCGGCCGCCGCCATGTTTCAGTCCGATTCGTCGTGAGCCGAGCCCCTCCAGTCCAACCAGTGCCACCAACCTCCTCCTCTCACCCTTGCGAAGCCGTCCAGCACCTCAAACACGATCGATAGCCACCGGAGTTCAAACCCCCAACACTCCCGAAGCCACCAGCCGCCACGGAGCTCGCCGCCGACGACTCACTCCGTCCCCGCCGGCAAGTAGACCATCGGAAGGACCGCCTTGACCTTGCGGATCCATCCCTGTCCTTGGACCCCCGTGAGATGCCTCCGCTCGCCGGCGGCGATCGCCGGAGCTCCGTCTCTGTTCGGTCGAACAAAACGGCGCGCGCGTGGACTGGTCAAACCTGACCAGTGGGTCCCCCGGGCCCACTGTCAGTGACTCACGCGCCGCCCGCGCTGGATAAGTGGAGGCGTAAAGGCTCAAGTACGTCTCCTCTGTGCGAAAGCGTAATTCCATTCGAACCGTTTTCTTTTCTGGATTTTCTTTTAAAAACAGATTTTGACCAGAGCTTTGACTGTCTATAACGTTTTAAATATAACTCCAAATGAATTGATTCTTTTTCCTACATCTCTCAAATTCTGTCTAGTTTATTTCAAGATTTATTTGAAAATTTTCCAAACAACTTTTTTGTACTGTTTTTGAAATATGTGTTATTTACATATTTTTGAAAATACGATTTTTGAAGAGAAGAAAGCTTTCAAAAGATTTGGAGTGCACCCTGCCTTTCCACACCATGAAGGCAAGCATCTTGAACGTTGGCATAATATTTTTGATGTGTTGGTTGACACGATTATAACACCACCTTATTTCGGAGAACTCGTTATTTTATGTGATGATGCGATCATTTGCATGAATGCATATTAGTGATTTCCTTGCTGTAAATGAATATACTTGTGATGGTAAGCATCCTCATGTGCCTTGCATGCATGCCGGAAAGGAATCCGAGAAAGCCTCTGCCTTGGGTAGGCGTGGGCTTGTCGCCGGTCTCCGTCGGGACGGTTATGTCCGGTATGGCATAGTAAGGTATAATGGGTGGTGATTTTTTTGGTCGAAATATATTTGTTATACATGTCATGCAGGGAACTCATAAGCCTCCTGAGTCGGCCATAGATCGAGTCTTGTTCCGGTAACCCCCATACTTGTTTCGTACTGCCACTGGTCCCTACCGTAGGTTGGGTATGGTTCAGTAAGTTGTTAACCCTTGTCTTGGCACACACCGTACAGAGAGGCCATGGTGGAAGATATCGGTCGTAGCCGGTAGGCATGCCACCTGGTCCGGGGGCATGGGTGTATCCGGTTGGGACCGAGAGGGGGCACCCCTTAGAGCGCGCGATAGAAATTTGATCCCATGCTACGCGAGGTTGTAGCCTCCCCACTTAGAGTTTTTCTTAACATGTGTCATGGGTGATTCCAGACACGAGTAAAAGCTGGTGTGTGCAAGTCAGGTGTGTTTCAATTAAAAGACCGTAGACGGAATTAGTCCGATGGACTAAAGGAATCCGTTACTCGTGGGTAAAGAGTACACTCTCTGCAGAGATATTAAACCTATTCGAATAGCCGTGTCCATGGTTAAGGATTACAGTCTGGGATGGGTCAAGTGTCGGTCTTAGTGTCGGTCTTCGGAGGAGAAACCACTAAACTCGAATATTGATGATGACATGTGATATATGATGGTTATGATTGTTATCATTATGGACTAACCGTTTGCATTGTTTGAAATAATGAATATCCCTGGGACGGTACCACCCCCTGGATATTCACTATGATTATGTTTATATATATATAATCCCCTTATGTGGCGTCGCTCACACGCCCGACTGTGGCAGGTTCGTTATTTCATTTACTTACAAGCCCTTTATGTGGTGTCGCCCAGATGTCCGACTGTGGCATGCTTGTTATTTTATTTACTTCATAAGCCCTTTATGCGATGTCGCTCAGACGCCCGACTGTGGCATGCTTGTTATTTTATTTACTTCATAAGCCCTTTATGTGGTGTCGCTGAGACGCCCGACTGTGGCATGCTTGTTATTTATTTACCTTATAAGCCCTTTATGTGGTGTCGCTAAGACGCCCGATTGAGGCATGCTCACTTTTACTATCCTTTCGAGACGTCGCTTCAGACATCCGATCGGTGCATTTTATTTCTATTCTGTCATTGCATATTCCGGTTGCATATAAATAACCTGCTTGCATGCATCAAGATTTTATTTATGACTGACGATGTGATCATAGAATATTTTAGTATATGTTGATCAATTATATTATACCTGTGTTCGTAATGTTTGCGAGTACATTCAAAGTACTCACTGGCTTGTCCCTGGCTATTGTCTTGGCCAGATTGCTTGCTTGGAGAGGAGCGTGGTGATGACAGCCTCGCGACCTAAAGCAACGGTGATAGCAGCCTCGCGAAGATAGGAGTTAACCTGGTCAGCTGTTCCTGTGGGAAATGGAGTCCCATAGACCGTGGTGATCCACAAACCGCTTCCGCCCTCAACCACTAGAAACCAATTATTGTACTCACAGACCCGAATGGTCTTGTACTACACATTTTGTAATTTTGCTTGGAATTTTTGTATCAAGTTGGTGCCTCATCAGCTAACAGTAATCCTGGGGCTAGTGAGCACAATGGCCATTTTCTGGAAATTAATACCCAGAAAACCGGTCGCGACAGACTTGGTATCAGAGCCAGGCTGACCATTGGCTAATCCTATCTAGCCAAGTCGAAACACCTAGGTAAACCAACCCACCAGACCATAACCAAACCCCAGCCAAGTTTCTCATGCAAGATAGCCACACAGTGACCCAACACCTTTTTGCAGTCGGTGCCCAACCTATCAACCTAACCTGTTGCTCATGCGCGAGTGACCGAATCCTGAATAGTCTTTTCGCAAGCGTGCGAAGGAAGACTCCGTCCCCTTTTCTATAAAAGGGCACGCTAGCCTCAACCCACTCCAGCTAATTCCGACGGTGAGACCCGTGGAGAAGCCTCAACATCCACAAGGCACACCCGCTTGGATATGAACGAAGTAGACTAATTTACTCGATTAGTACCGAGCCTTAGTACAGCCACGCCCTGTATTTGTGTGTCGCCATGATTGAATGATGTTTGCTTGAGCGCCTCGATTTTTTTTACCATGCTTGTGTACGTCGGTGAACGGTTGCATTTTACTTCGAGCGTACCAAAAACCAACCCCGGCCACACAAAGTTTGTGCTATGAGTAAGCTTTTTGGTTCCAACTAACAAGGAAGATATTTTCAAAAAAAAACCCTTATCAAATCTCGAGGACGAGATTTTTCTTAAGGGGGGTAGTGTTGTGACACCCCAAAATTTTGACCTTGTTTTAATAAATTAAAATTTTGCCAGGAAATTAAAACTTTTATTTTCTGGGCTCCCTTTTTATTTTTGACCTTTTTCTCCCTCGTTATTATGGAGTTTCCCCCAAAGTGAAAACTTTTCAAATATGTTATTGGACTTGTTTAACCTCTCAAGAAAAACTCTTCTTTTATTAGTGGAACTAATTACATAATTAATTTGCTTGATCTTTATTTTCTTGAAAAATGGTTTTCCAAGGTTATATGGACATAATTGAACTACAACCATTTGATAAATTCACTTAAAGTTCCAACCAAAATTTGGAGATGTCATGTGATGTTTTTAAATCACTTTTGTGCAAAAATATCTTTTATTCTTGTAATATTTTGAGCTCTGCATCAATTTTTCTTCTCTGGTCCAGAGTGCAATTTTGCACTACAACCCATTTAGATATTTCTTTCTAGCCTCCACCAAAATTATGGGATGTTGATAGTAACATATGATTCAACATTATGCAAAAAACCTAGTGTTGCTCTTTGAAAATTTTGAGTGAATCAACCTCTTTTCCATTCTGGTCCAGCCTTGTGATTTCTACTGCAACCCTATTTATTTTTGATCCAGTGATCTTGTGCTTTCTCCTACATGTAGTCAAACCTACCAAACCCCTAAGTCCAGGAGCATGCACCCATTGGATCACATTTGGTTCATGGAATAATGCCATTTACCTCCTGTCCAGAATTGAGGTTTTGCAAAACTTGCACTAGCAAGTTTCTGCATTTGACAAACTAACCTCACTAACCTCTCTTTCACGTAAAGAGACCCCACTCTGGAAGATTTGGCCACTCCAAGAAATGCCTAAGTGCCCTTGGCATATTGTCAAACACCTTATGAGCATGATCTGTTTTGACATGAGTTTTTGTTTGCACTGTGAACTTGGCCACCTGACCAAACCAGCATGTCCAATGGTTTTGCCCTAGCCAATAGCCACACCCTGCTAACCCTCTTGTAGTTTGGAGCCCTCTGGCATTCAGTGGCATTTCGTCGAGCACGTACCATGAGTGCTCTGGGCGCGAGCAGAGCGCGCGTTTTGCACGTGCCGCGCCCGAGTCGCCACGTCGCGCCCCTGGTTTTGCCCACACCATAGAGCCGCGCCACGCACTCTCCCTCTCTCCGCAACACGCCAAGCAGCCCTGGTGCCCTGCAGCACCGCCGTCAGAGCCCTTGGTAGCACGCCGGCGTCTGTAGCGCGTTACTGCCAGGTCGGTGCGGCCCAAGCCCCAGCTGCTCGCCACCTGCCTCCTGGAACAGTGTGTGCTCATCCGCAAGCGTGTCCCCTAGCGCTCATCGCCGCCACGACGCCCTGCCACCATAGGAAGGCGGTCCACCATCGTTCTTATCCGGCCGCCGCAAACCGACCTCGTCGCGCTATATAAGGAGGCCCCCGAACTCATTCAAGCACGCAGGCAACCTTAGGCCACCCCCATGGCACCCCCTCAGCCCGCAATCGTCGGAGGGAAGTCGTCTTCCCCGACTCCGGCCGGTTCGGCCGCCGCCATGTTTCAGTCCGATTCGTCGCGAGCCGAGCCCCTCCAGTCCAACCAGTGCCACCAACCTCCTCCTCTCACCCTTGCGAAGCCGTCCAGCACCTCAAACACGATCGATAGCCACCGGAGTTCAAACCCCCAACACTCCCGAAGCCACCGGCCGCCGCGGAGCTCGCCGCCGCCGACTCACTCCGTCCCCGCCGGCAAGTAGACCATCAGAAGGACCGCCTTGACCTTGCGGATCCATCCCTGTCCTTGGACCCCCGTGAGATGCCTCCGCTCGCCGGCAGCGATCGCCGGAGCTCCATCTCTGTTCGGTCGAAGGAAACGGCGCGTGCGTGGACTGGTCAAACCTGACCAGTGGGTCCCCCGGGCCCACTGTCAGTGACTCACGCGCCGCCCACGCTGGATAAGTGGAGGTGTAAAGGCTCAAGTACGTCTCCTCTGTGCGAAAGCGTAATTCCATTCGAACCGTTTTCTTTTCTGGGTTTTCTTTTAAAAACAGATTTTGACCAGAGCTTTGACTATCTATAACTTTTTAAATATAACTTCAAATGAATTGATTCTTTTTCCTACATCTCTCAAATTCTGTCTAGTTTATTTTAAGATTTATTTGAAAATTTTCCAAACAACTTTTTTGTACTGTTTTTGAAATATGTGTTATTTACATATTTTTGAAAATAGGATTTTTGAAGAGAAGAAAGCTTTCAAAAGATTTGGAGTGCACCCTGCCTTTCCACACCATGAAGGCAAGCATCTTGAACGTTGGCATAATATTTTTGATGTGTTGGTTGACACTATTATAACACCACCTTATTTCGGAGAACTCGTTATTTTATGTGATAATGCGATCATTTGCATGAATGCATATTAGTGATTTCCTTGCTGTTGGAAATGAATATACTTGTGATGGTAAGCATCCTCATGTGCCTTGCATGCATGCCGGAAAGGAATCCGAGAAAGCCTCTGCCTTGGGTAGGCGTGGGCTTGTCGCCGGTCTCCGTCGGGACGGTTATGTCCGGTATGGCATAGTAAGGTATAATGGGTGGTGATTTTTTTGGTCGAAATATATTTGTTATACATGTCATGCAGGGAACTCATAAGCCTCCTGAGTCGGCCATAGACCGAGTCTTGTTCCGGTAAACCCCATACTTGTTTCGTACTGCCACTGGTTCCTACCGTAGGTGGGGTATGGTTCAGTAAGTTGTTAACCCTTGTCTTGGCACACACCGTACAGAGAGGCCATGGTGGAAGATATCGGTCGTAGCCGGTAGGCATGCCACCTGGTCCGGGGGCATGGGTGTATCTTGTTGGGACCGAGAGGGGGGCACCCCTTAGAGCGCGCGATAGAAATTTGATCCCATGCTACGCGAGGTTGTAGCCTCCCCACTTAGAGTTTTTCTTAACATGTGTCATGGGTGATTCCAGACACGAGTAAAAGCTGGTGTGTGCAAGTCAGGTGTGTTTCAATTAAAAGACCGTAGACGGAATTAGTCCGATGGACTAAAGGAATCCGTTACTCGTGGGTAAAGAGTACACTCTCTGCAGAGATATTAAACCTATTCGAATAGCCGTGTCCATGGTTAAGGATTACAGTCTGGGATGGGTCAAGTGTCGGTCTTAGTGTCGGTCTTCGGAGGAGAAACCACTAAACTCGAATATTGATGATGACATGTGATATATGATGGTTATGATTATTATCATTATGGACTAACCGTTTGCATTGTTTGAAATAATGAATATCCCTGGGAGGGTACCACCCCCTGGATATTCACTATGATTATGTTTATATATATAAGCCCCTTATGTGGCGTCGCTCAGACGCCCGACTGTGGCAGGTTCGTTATTTCATTTACTTACAAGCCCTTTATGTGGTGACGCCCAGACGTCCGACTGTGGCATGCTTGTTATTTTATTTACTTCATAAGCCCTTTATGCGGTGTCGCTCAGATGCCTGACTGTGGCATGCTTGTTATTTTATTTACTTCATAAGCCCTTTATGTGGTGTCGCTGAGATGCCCGACTATGGCATGCTTGTTATTTATTTACCTTATAAGCCCTTTATGTGGTGTCGCTAAGACGCCTGATTGAGGCATGCTCACTTTTACTATCCTTTCGAGACGTCGCTTCAGACATCCGATCGGTGCATTTTATTTCTATTCTGTCATTGCATATTCCGGTTGCATATAAATAACCTGCTTGCATGCATCAAGATTTTATTTATGACTGACGATGTGATCATAGAATATTTCAGTATATGTTGATCAATTATATTATACCTATGTTCTTAATGTTTGCGAGTACATTCAAAGTACTCACTGGCTTGTCCCTGGCTATTGTCTTGGCCAGATTGCTTGCTTGGAGAGGAGCGTGGCGATGACAGCCTCGGGACCTAAGCAACAGTGATAGCAGCCTCGCGAAGATAGGAGTTAACCTGGTCAGCTGTTCCTGTGGGAAATGGAGTCCCATAGACCGTGGTGATCCACAAACCGCTTCCACCCTCAACCACTAGAAACCAATTGTTGTACTCACAGACCCGAATGGTCTTGTACTACGCATTTTGTAATTTTGCTTGGAATTTTTGTATCAAGTTGGTGCCTCATCAGCTAACAGTAATCCTGGGGCTGGTGAGCACAACGGCCATTTTCTGGAAATTAATACCCGGAAAACCGGTCGCGACAATTTTATCACGGGATTGCCCAGGACTCGTTCAGGCTATGACTCAATTTGGGTTGTAGTTGATCGATTGACGAAAGTAGCTAATTTCATCCCAGTAAAGACCACTTACACCAGTGCTAAGTTGGCAAAGATATACATGACCAGGAACGTATGTCTGCATGGAGTTCCAAGGAGTATCGTATCAGATAGAGGAACCCAATTTACCTCAAAGTTCTGGAAGCAGTTGCATGAAACTTTGGGTACCAGGCTAGAATTCAGCACAGCTTTTCATCCGCAAACAGATGGACAGACCGAGAGGGTAAATCAGATTTTGGAGGATATGCTGAGAGCTTGTGCGCTAGATTATGGATCTAGTTGGGACGACAATTTGCCATAAGCAGAGTTCTCTTACAACAACAGTTACCAAACCAGTTTAAAGATGGCCCCTTTCGAAGCCTTGTACAGAAGGAGGTGCAGGACACCGTTGTCATGGGACGAAGTGGGAGACCGTCAGTTGTTTGGTCCTGACTTGATTAAAGAGTCTGAACAGAAGGTGAAGTTGATTCGCGATAGGCTCAAGGTAGCCCAGTCCAGATAGAAGAGTTATGCGGATTCTAAACGCAAGGAGACAGTTTACGAAGTTGGAGATAGAGCTTATCTTCGAGTATCCCCACTTCGGGGAACAAAATGTTTTGGAGTGAAAGGAAAGTTAGCACCACGATTTGTAGGACCATATCGAGTATTGGAACGTATGGGGGAAGTAGCCTACAAGTTGGGATTGCCCGAAGGATTGTTAGGAGTACATGACATGTTCCACGTTTCTCAGCTGAAGAAATGTCACGCAGAGATGGCTGACATCCCGTTGAGAGATACAATGCCTTTGGAAACTATTCAGTTGGATAACGATTTGACCTATGAGGAGAAGCCTGTTAAGATCCTCGAGTTTGCCAACCGAGTTACTCGCAGGAAGGTTATCAAGTTCTGCAAAGTCTAGTGGAGCCACGACTCAGAGGATGAAGCCACCTAGGAGCGAGAGGAAGATTTGTTCAAGGACCACCCTCACCTATTTTCTAGCCAACCCGAATCTCGAGGGCGAGATTCATCTTAAGGGGGGTAGGTTTGTAACATCCCAAATTTTCAATTTGGAATGTTATACATTAGATCATCAATGCATATCATATTTCTTTTGCATTTTGGTTGATCCTAGAAATTCTACGCAACTCAATGACCCATGGAGAGAGTTGGGGATTTCGATATTTTCATATTTGAGTTCTCTCAAATTTTGAGAATAGGATCATTTGGTTTTATTTATTTTATCATCAATTATTTCTACTACAAAAATATAAGAGAGGGAATAAAATGACTTTCCCAAAATAAAGAAATAATGAGGATTTAATAATAAAATCAAATAAGATTTAATTCGGAGTTTTTTCGGTGTTTTATTTGAATTAGGAAAAAAGTGCGTTTTTCAAAATTGAATTTAGGTCCCAAATAAATGTTCACCTTGTGAGGCTTGATTTTAGAAGACCGTGAAAATTTATTTCAGAATTTTTGGAGTCCGTTTAGTATTTCTTTTTCTTTTTCTTCCTAGTGGAATACTTAAAAAAAAAACCCGCGCCCGACTGGGCCAAGGGCCCAGCCGGCGCCGCCTCCCGCTCGAGCAGCCGTCGGACTCGGGAGGAGTCCGAGCCGGAGCCGCCTCGCCGCCGCCCGACCCCGTCCCAAAGGCAGCACCCTCCTTCTCTTAAATACCAAGCCACCCCGCCGCCCTCACCTCACCCTGCCCCGCCGCCCGCCAGCCGCAGCCGCCCCCGCCGCCTGCTGCTGCTGCCGCCGTCGCCGCCGCTGCCGCTGCTGCGCCGCTGCCGCTGCCGAGCCTCCCCGCCGCCCCGCATAGCCGCCGCTGCCGCCGGAGCCCCACCCCGCCCGCCGGAGTACCTCGCCGGAGGTATAGCCGCCGCCGTTCGCCGTTCGGTTTTTTTTAAGAAACCGCCTCGTTTTTTTTTCAAAACCCTAGATCGGTTTATTTCTCTGGTTTACGTAATTAGTGAACGTTCACCGATTCGTACATTTTAACGAACGCGTTCATCGTTTAGTTTCAGATAACGAACGTTCGTTCGTTAATCTGTTCTTCGTTTTTCTTTTCTCGGATTAAATCCGCGATTTTTCTGATCGCGATTTCTGATCCGATTTTCGTTTTAGTTTAACTTTTCGCTCGTTTATCGGAATCAGGCGATTCAAGCGCCTAGGGATTCGTCTCGAACCCCTCTATCCATTTAATCAACCTAAACAAGATTTTGCTACTATAAAAATTGCCCTGGATCCAGATTGCTAGAACGAAGTTGTTTCCTTTCGCCGTTTGACTTTCGTTGCTTTGTTCGATTTGATTCTTTTGCCAACCGGAGTTCTTAAGTTGAATCTTCTGGTTATATCTCTTATTTGAGTTTTACCTGTGCATTAGATGAGTACTTATTGTATGCTTGTTTGTTTGTTTGCGATAGAATATCCGGAGTGCGCCGCTTGTTACTTCGAATCGCTAGGTTTCCCGGATCATCAGCAAGGCAAGTAACACTTTGATCATACCTTTTCTACCACCCAGTTTTATTGCATTAGATCAATCCTCACACATTGCATGATTAGGATCTAATTAAATTGTGGGATGGGAAGTAGATGAGGTAGTACCTATTACCAGTTTATTTTCAAACCTTTGGGAGTTACTTCTATGTTTGCTTATCATGCCATGCTATGCTAGTAGACATGGATTGGGTGAGTGAAATCCATTGACAGATGTGAGATTGATAATTAATGGTTTGTCTAAGGTGGCAACTTAAACACACCTCTGGGTGGATTGAGGCACCTGGGTATTCCAGGACTTGCCTGTTTTTCTTTTGGACCGCCACCCAGGCTCAAAGGGATCATAAGACTATTCATACTAGAAACCTCCGTGTGCAGCCACAAGCTATTATGGGCTCTAGCATAGTTGACTAAGTTGTGCGAACTCTTACAGTGGTAGACTAGCAGATGTAGGGGATATAGGTGGTACGGTCTACCCGATCGTAAGGTGCTAGCGCTTCTGAAAGACTATGTCTCGGTCATCCGTCTTCTCAAACACCCTGTAGTGCGAGAAACCAAATGGAGGCGATCGAGTCTTGTGGGGAAAAGTGCGCAAACCTCTGCAGAGTGTAACAAACTAATCATGATTAGCCATGTCCCCGGTTATGGACATCTTGAGTATCTAGCACTGGATTATCATGTTAATCTCAACATGTTACTCTAAATTAGTTTTGTTGGGTTATGTTTAATGATGATGATTAATTGGGATTGAGAATGCTGTCAACCATTCTCAATGTTTAACAACTACCATGATAGTTAAATAAATTTTATTCCTTTGAAGTAGGGAAAAATTGGCTTTACGCAAAAACTATAACCATAGAGCTTTCCACCAGCCAAATATGCATATAGTATAGCTGTTGCATTCCATTACTCTCTATGTGTTACCTTGCCAGCATATTCCATGTGCTGACCCGTTTTCGGGCTGCAACGTTAATGTTGCAGACTTTTCAGACGACCATTAAGGAGTTTTTAGGTCGTGGTTCTATACTCAGTGATGCCGTTGGAGTTGATGGACTCACTTATCTTCCAAGCCTTCCGCTGTTATCGTTATTAGATGGCCTTAAGCCATATTTATTGTAATAAGTTCTCTTTTGAGACACTCGATGTAATAAGTGTGTGATTGCTACTCTGCTATAAATCCTCTGAGTACTATGTGGTGTCAGCATTACTGATCCAGGGATGACACCGGAGCATAGAGATCAGACTGTTTGAGGTCTGGTTGCTACAATAAATATACTATCCTAGAAATATTTTGTGATTGTGAGCCCTCATCAAAATATTATATGCCAAAATTGTTGATGTTGGACAAGGAAGACAACTTAATTATTTATGTTTGTTCATATTCACATAGAATTCATATTGTCATAGATCCTTTAACATGTAGTGCTTGCCCCTATCTTTGCTAGCCTAAAATTCCGCACTAAGTAGAGATACTACTTGTGCATCCAAAAACCCTTAAACCCAAATCTTATTTTCAAGTGTCCACCATACCTACCAAGGGATTGAGCAAGATCCCTCAAGTAAGATGTCATCAGTGCAAAAAGGCAATAAAAATTGCTTCTAAAAGTGTGAGATCATTTAGTGTAAGAGAAAATTGAGCATTGTACGAACTTGTGATGGTGAAGAATAAAAGCGACAGACTTCATAATAAAGGTCGCTATCACAAGGGGCAATGTAATGTGACGTTCTTTTCAACGAAGGGATTGAGCATACAAACAAATAAGCGCATGGAAACCTATGCTTCCCTCTGTGAAGGGCCTATCTTTTACTTTTATGTATTTACTTTTATGCAAGAGTCAAAGTTTTTCTCTCTATTCCTTTTATTTTTCTCCTTTGGGAAGCATCATGTTGTGAGGAAAGATCTAGGCACATATGTCCAGTTGAATATGGGTGGCATGAGTTATTATTGTTGACATCACCCTTGAGGTGAGTATGTTGGGAGGCAAAATCATAAGCCCCGATCTTTCTATGTGTCCGATTGAAATGTTTTGCTCATGGGTACAAAGTGAGTGTAGCAATCATTCGTTTTTGGAGTTTCCCTTTTGCTGCCCAATGTTGGGATTACATTTGCCCAAGCAGAACCAAAAACTTGTCAGTTTTGGAAGCATTTCAAGACCTTAAAGACAAACTGCAGCTTCCTTTCTTCATGGAGATTATTATACTAGGTTCTTGGGCTATTTGAATATCTAGAAACAACAAGATCTTTGAACACATTAATCCCTCTTTTCAGGGTTGGAAACACATCTATTTGGAAGAGCTCAAGTTATTGAAATTCAGGATAAAGAATAAGTTACTGCCGCAATTTTCATCTTGGTTAGAGTCCTTCATGTAAATATAGGGGTAGTTTAGGTTTTTTTTGGGTAGTTTCTCTCTCTTTTTTCTCTTCTTCCTCTATTTTTTTCTTTCTTCTCTTCTCTTTTCTTTTATTTTTTATCTTTTCTGGGATTACCTCAAGCCCTTAAGACATTGTCCTCTTTCTTTCTTTTGAGTTAATAAAAGTTGCAGTGGGGTTTTACCCTACTGTTTATAGTAAAAAGTGTTAGCAATCATAGAAGACTATATGATGGTTGAGTATGTGGACTTGCCTAAAGGCTCCGACACGTGACTCTTCCTGAAAAGATGATGAATTGTAGTTGCAAAGTTGACTGAGAAGATAGTTTGCTGGTTTCTAATAGAGTTTTTGCTTTATACTTTGGTTGTGTGATGAACTATTACTTATTCATGAGAAGTATACGATAAAAGTTCTATGATAAAAGTCCTATGTTTAATTTTGTTCCTGTCATAATAATCAACATGATGCTTCTATGTTCGTATTTATTTTATCAACACCTCTCTCTGAAAGCATGTGGGCATGTTTTTCGATTTCGGTTTTTGCTTGAGGACAAGCGAGGTATATACTTTGGGAGTTGATACGTCCATTTTGCATCATGTTTTCTTATTGTTATTTATAATATTTTTATCCATAATAATGTTTTTTGGAGTAATTCTAATGCCTTTTCTCTCATAATTTGCTAGGTACACACCAAGAGGGAGAATTTTGGCTGCTGGAAGTCTGGACCTAGAAAAGCTACGTCAAGCCACCTATTCTGCACAACTCCAAAACAAGCTGAAACTTCACGGAGAATTTTTATGGATTATTTAAGAATTATTGGAGCAAATAACTACAAGAGGGGGCCCACCAGGTGGGCACAACCCACCTGGCCGCGCCAGGGAGCCCAGGCGCGCCCTGGTGGGTTATGCCCTCCTCGGCCCACCTCTGGTGCCCATCTTTTGGTATATAAGTCATTTTGACCTAGAAAAAAAATAAGGGGATGACTTTCGGGACGAAGCGCCGCCGCCTCGAGGCGGAACTTGGACAGGAGCACTTTTGCCCTCTGGCGGAGCGATTCCGCCGGGGGAACTTCCCTCCCGGAGGGGGAAATTATCGTCATCATCATCACCAACAACTCTCCCATCTTGGGGAGGACAATCTCCATCAACATCTTCAACATCACCATCTCCTCCCAAACCCTAGTTCATCTCTTGTGTTCAATCTTGTTACCAGAACTATAGATTGGTACTTGTGGGTGACTAGTAGTGTTGATTACTATATGGTTTATTTGGTGGAAGATTATATGTTTAGATCCAATATGCTTTTTAATACCCCTCTGATCATGAGCATGTTTATCATTTGTGAGTAGTTACCTTTGTTCTTGAGGTCACGGGAGAAATCATGTTGCAAGTAATCATGTGAATTTGATATGTGTTCGATATTTTGATAGTATGTATATTGTGATTCCCTTAGTGGTGTCATGTGAATGTCGACTACATGACACTTCACCATATTTGGGCCTAAGGGAATGCATTGTGGAGTAGCAATTAGATGATGGGTTGCGAGAGTGATAGAAGCTTAAACCCCAGTTTATGCGCTATTCCATAAGGGACCGATTGGATCCAAAAGTTTAATGCTATGGTTACAATTTATTCTTAATACTTTTCTCATAGTTGCGGATGCTTGCGGGAGGGTTAGTCATAAGTAGGAGGTTTGTTCAAGTAAGAATAGCACCTAAGCGCCGGTCCACCAACATATCGAATTATCAAAGTAGCGAACACGAATTAAACCAACATGATGAAAGTGACTAGATGAAATTCCCGTGAACCCTCAAGAACGCTTTGCTTATCGTAAGAGACCGTTTTGGCCTGTCCTTTGCCTCAAAAGGATTGGGCTACCTTGCTTCACTTTTGTTACAACTATCATTACTTGCTCGTTACAAATTATCTTGCTATCAAACTACTCTGCTACTTACAATTCAGCACTTGCAGACATTACCTTACTGAAAACTACTTGTCATTTCCTTCTGCTCCTCGCTGGGTTCGACACTCTTACTTATCGAAAAAGCTACAATTGATTCGATATACTTGTGTGTCATCATCTATATGATCTCTGAATGTAATGGTCATGTTTGAGTAGGGTTCCTACTTTAATTCTAAAAAATCCATATAAGGATGTGCATATAAGTATGACCCATGGAGCATAGAACTTCAGACCAAAGATGTCGGAGCGAGATGCAGCCAACTGTCTGATGAAAAAGTCTTGAGCATTGAAGATGATGCCATTGAAGATATAGAAAACCAAAGTCTTCATTGCTCCTTCAAGCTTCGCTGCAGATGAATGTCCTTTGATAGGCCATAGAGTTCGCCTGATGATGTGATAAATGGTGCGGGGCAGATACTCTAGGTCTTCAACAAAGAATTCTGTTGGGTATTCAACGTCGCATGGCAGAGGCTTCATCATGCTCAGCAATTGGATCATGTTAGGCTCTGGCTTCTGGAAAATGCTCTCCAAAGCATTCTGGTGTTGCTGACAACCTCGTTCATAATATTCGCAAGGAGTGGGCAGGGCTGTAATCTCAATGATGTCTTGGGCTTTAGCTTCATGGTGTACATCGCCTGTCATCCACTCAAGGATCCATGTCTTCGGATCCCCGTTGTAGCCACGAATGTGGAGGGTAGCATAGAATTGAAGCAGAAGTTCTTCATTCCAGTGCTCCTTATCAGTCACAAAGTTGAGCAAGCCTGCATCACGGAAGCAGTCAAGGGCTTCTTCAAGGCACGGCAGGCCAACCATGGCTTCACAGTCACGACGCATATGTGGGAAGATGCACCCTTGATTGTATAAGATGCAAGAATAGTAGCTGCGCTGCTGATAACTCCAGAATCGATCTGAGGAGATTCTTGGCCTTGTGTAGGGGTTCTTGGCACTGTCAAAGAATGTGTTGTGTGCCTTGAAGCCACTCAGATTAAACGATCCTGGTGAAGTTGCAGCACCTGGAAACCATGGTAGCCTTGGCTTCGGCTTCTGGACCTGAGGCCTGTGCTCGACATGATAATCAAATTGACGACCAGCAGCAGGTGGAGGAACCAGAATAGGCCATCTGACAGTGACTAGCTGACCATAGTTGTATGCTTGCTCAATAGGATGTGGCCTGGGAGGCGGTACAGGAGCAGGGGCAGTGGAAGTGGCAGTGACTTCAGGCTGCAGTTTGGCATCAGGTGCAGCATTGACTTCAGGTGCTATCACTTCAGGCACCACATTGACTTCAGGTGCCATATTAGCTTCAGCCATGACAACGTCATTGGCTTCAGTGGTAGTAACCTCCACTTCAGGAGCTGGTGGGTCGGACACGTTCTCCTCGAGAACAACTTCAGGGGGTGTAGCAACACGTTCTTCTTCTCTTGGTTCTTCTTCTTGGTCATCAGCTGATGCAGCCGGAATATCTTCAGCCGCTTTGGCTTTAGATTCAGGGATGTTCGCAGTAGGAGAGGCTTCAGGAAAGACTGCGCATGAAACGAATTGGCGCTCTTCTCCTTCTGGAACACTTGACAAAGTGACCTGTGGCCTTGGTCCTTTGCGAAGCCTGCGAAATGCTAGCAACGCCTGTGGAGATGGAGTTGGTTGGGCCTGAAAGTCTTCATCGTCAATCACCGGAGTGGTGACCTGTGTTGGGGGAGTAATTGGAGTTTCTTCATCACGAGGGGATTCTTGAGGGTGATCAGCCCATGAGTCATCCTAAGCAATTGGCGTCAATGGACGACCAATGCTGATGAGTTCGCTGTTCGTGAGAACAGGTGATGATACCAAAATGTGCTCGATCTAAGGAAGGACTTCATCATCTTCAACATTGTCTTGATGACCAATGTCTTCAGCTGCGGTGGGGTCAACAGCTGGAATGTCTTCAACTTAGGGAGCCTCTATGGAAGCAGGCTCATGAACTATCAACTGACGCTCACGATGTTCAGACGCAGGACGAGCCACTGAGATTGGCTCGACATCAAGGGGCTCTGTGGGAGCATCCCGGTCTCTCTTCTTTGTCTTTCTCTTCTTGGTCGGTGGAGCATCATTAGTGGTGGCTTTGGTCTTGCGCTTTCGGGCTTCGGTTTCAGCTGCCCTAGTTTTCTTGAGCTCTGAAGCCACTGTGGGGACCTTAGGCTTCGAGCCTGTCATACTGGCTGGGAAGACAATGCGAGGTTCTTCCTGCCTTGGTGCTTCTAGTTGGGCCACAACAGGCTTCTTCATCTTCTTGGCAGCCATTCTGGGGTCAATGCCTGGACGCCCCAAAGCCTTGCGCTTTTCAGCTTCATTGTAGCCTTGAACACATTTGGCAGCAAGATTCTTCATGCGCTCACGAGAACCTTTTGCTTCTTCACATTTCTTGTGGAACGTCTCCTTGAGCTCATGCAACATGACCTGAAAGTTTTGGACGTCTTTTCACGTTGAGCTTGGCCATGTGCTTCTTGAACTGAGCCTTTTCATAATCAATCGTGTGCTTCAGCTCGAAAATTTTCTGTGCAAGAGCCAGCTCAGGAGCAATGGCTCCATGGAAAGAGACGCTGAGGCCAATTGGGAGCTGAAGATCATCAAAACTGAGGTCTGGGCTGTCAAGCAATTCATCAATGAACTTGTACATGATCTCCACATCAAAAAGGGGAAGATCATTGAAGATTTTCGCCTCTTGCTTGCTCTTTATCAATTGCTCAAGAGCGTCATCGCCAAGATCGTCATCGCTAGACAGATCAATGACTTTGTTCTCTTTCCTCAAAAGAACAGCAGGAGTCAGAACAGGACTAGAGGAGTGCACGGGCTTCTTCTTTTGCTTCTCAGTCTTGGAGATGCGAGAGAGATCTTCAGACTGCACACTTGGTGCAGGAGGAGCAGTGGCCAAGGGCTTCATGCGCGACACTTTTGGTGGAGTGGAAAGCTTTGAAGCCTTAGGTTTCTTCTACTTCTTCAGCTTTGGCAGTGCAGGCGCTTCGTCAGAGTCAGCGTTGTTGTGGGAGTCCTGGATTAGGGGGTCTCCGGACAGCTGGACTATCTCCATCGGCCAGACTGTTAGACTATGAAGATACAAGATTGAAGACTTCGTCTTGTGTCCGGATGGGACTCTACTTGGCGTGGAAGGCAAGCTAGGCAGTACGGATATGGATATCTCCTCCTTTGTAACCGACCTTGTGTAACCCTAGCCCTCTCCGGTGTCTATATAAACCGGAGGGTTTTAGTCCGTAGGACACAACAACTACAACCTACAATCATACAATAGGCTAGCTTCTAGGGTTTAGCTTCTTTGATCTCGTGGTAGATCTACTCTTGTACTACCCATATCATCAATATTAATCAAGCAGGACGTAGGGTTTTACCTCCATCAAGAGGGACCGAACCATCCGGCCTAGACGCACAGTTCGGACCCCCTACCCGAGATCCGCCGGTTTTGACACCGACATTGGTGCTTTCATTGAGAGTTCCTCTGTGTCGTCGCCGTTGGGCTTGATGGCTCCTACTATCATAGATAGCGATGTAGTCCAGGGTGAGACTTTTCTCACCGGACAGATCTTTGTGTTCGGCGGCTTTGCACTGCGGGCCAATTCGCTCGGCCACCTAGAGCAGATTGAAAGTCACGCCCCTGGCCATCAGGTCAGGTTTGGAAGCTTAAACTACACGGCCGATGTCCGCGGAGACTTGATCTTAGACGGATTCGAGCCTCTGTCTTGTGCGTCATGCGGTCACGATAAGTACGATTTATCTCTACCATCGGACAGTGTTCAGGAAATCGCACCGGCAGCCGCTCCGGCACTCAATTCGGAGCCAGTTGCGCCCTCCGCAGTCGGGTGGATGGACCCCACCACGGAGGCCCTACCCTCAGCGGCGATTGAGCCGAATATCGACCTTACCTTGCATGAGAGCCATGTTGATAAATTGCCGGATCCTTCACCGACCACGGACCCCGAACCGCCTGCGCCCGTTCCTATTGAATCTGATTGGGTGCCGATCATGGATTTTACCTCCGCGGATATTTTTCAGCACTCGCCCTTTGGAGACATACTGAACTCATTAAGGTCTCTCTCCTTGTCAGGAGGATCCTGGCCGAACTATGTCCGGCAGGACTGGGATGCGGACGACGAAGAAATTCGCGACCCACCCACCACCCAATTAGTAGCCACTATCGATGACTTAACTGACGTGCTCGACTTTGACTCCGAAGATATTGATGGTATGGACGACGATGCGGGAGACGAAGAGGAACCACTGCCCACAGGGCACTGGGCGTCCACCTTATCACATGACGTATACATGGTGGACACACCAAAGGAAAACGACAACGAGGAACGGAAGGACGCAACGAAGGGCTGTCCCCTCAAGAAGCAGTCAAAGCGGCGGCGTAAGCACCACCCCAAATCCCGCCTCGACAGAAATAATGATCATATAGACCCAGCGTTAGAGCAGGGTGAACCACTGCCGGACGACGGCAACGTGGAGAATGAAACCGAACAAACCAACTCTGTCAAAGATAATAGTCCGGAGGACATAACACCGGACAGACACCTGGAGCAACAAAATGCCCATCAAAGGCTTGTTGCCACCGCGAGGAGTCTAAAAAGACAGAAGCAAAGGCTCAAGGCTGCGCAAGACACACTCCAAATCAGATGGAGCAAAGTACTCAACGCAGCAGCAAAGAATGGCGGCAATCGCCCCACCCAAAGTGACCTGAAGCAGAAGTTACTACCCGAATTCGATGAGGAGGCCTTAGATCCCCCGCAACCAAAAATCAAAATGGCCACTTGGCCAGATAGACGACCTCACAGCCAACAAAGAGCGGCAAACAATGCCACATATAAGCCAATACGCGATCCACGCGAGGGCTCGCATCAAAAGGACGACGCAACCAGATCCATCTATGGGCCACGCAAGCGCTCTCCAGCATACGATGCAACACAACAAACATCTGAACAACGCGGCACGCCCAGATACAGGGGTGCCGCACACCCCCTATGTTTCACTGATGAGGTGCTGGACCATGAATTTCTAGAGGGATTCAAACCCGTAAACATAGAGGCATACGATGGAACAACAGACCCCGGGGTCTGGATTGAGGACTATAACCTCCACATCCATATTGCTCGAGGAGATGATCTCCACGCCATTAAATATTTACCCCTCAAACTCAAAGGGCCAGCTCGGCACTGGCTTAAAAGCCTCCCCGAAAACTCCATCGGAAGCTGGGAAGAGCTCGAAGACGCTTTCTGGGCAAATTTTCAAGGGACTTATGTCCGACCTCCGGACGCAGGCGATTTGAGTCATATAACTCAACAGCCTGGACAGTCAGCCCGAAAGCTCTGGAATAGGTTTCTTACTAAAAATAACCAAATAGTCGACTGTCCGGACGCCGAAGCCTTGGCAGCTTTTAAGCATAGCGTCCGTGACGAATGGCTTGCCAGACACCTCGGCCAAGAAAAGTCGAGAGCAATGGTAGCATTAACAAGCCTCATGACCCGCTTTTGCGTGGGTGAGGATAGCTGGCTAGCCAGATGCGGCACCAGCGACCCTAGTACATCCGAAACTAGAGATGGAAATGGGAAATCACGGCACAACAACAATAACAAACGCCGGAATAAAGAGGACATCACGAAGAGCACGGCCGTAAACGCCGGATTCAAAAGCTCTCGGCCAAGTCAGCAAAATCCGCCCTTTAAAGGCACCAGAGACGAACTATCCAGCCTAAACAAAATTCTGGACCAAGTATGTCAGATCCATAGCACCCCTGGTAAACCCGCTAATCATACCCACAGAGAATGTTGGGTCTTCAAGCAGTCCGGGAAGCTCAACGCCGTACACAAGGGGGAGGATACACCAAGCGAAGACGAGGATAAGCCTATCAAGCAAGACGCTGGGGAACAAAAGAAATTTCCACTAGAAGTCAAAATAGTAAACGTGTTACACGCGATCAAGGGGAGAAACAAAGAGGCACCCCCAGTTAAATATGCCCAAGGGCCTATCACCGCGGAGCCCTGTCACTGGTCGTTTCAACCGATCACTTTTGACCATCAGGATTACTCAGCAAGTATCCGACGTGCAGGATGGGCTGCCTTGGTATTAGACCCAATAATTGACAGATACCACTTCACACGAGTCCTTATGGACGGTGGCAGCAGTCTAAACCTGATATATCAGGACACAATCCGCAAAATGGGGATAGACCGAACGAAAATCCGCCATAGCGACACTACCTTTAAAGGAGTAGCGCCAGGCCCAGGGGCTCACTGCACGGGCTCCCTGCTACTAAAGGTTGTATTCGGCTTCCCCGATAACTTCTGTAGCAAACATTTAACCTTCCACATTGCTCCGTTCCAAAGTGGCTATCAAGCACTACTTGCACGCGAAGCTTTTGCTCAATTTAATGCAATACCGCATTACGCTTCCCTCACGCTCAAGATGCCCGGCCCACGTGGCATCATTACAGTGAGTGGAAATATTGAGCAATCTTTGCGCGCCGAAGAGAATGCGACTGCCTTGGCAGCCGCACACTAAAAACGGCCTCACGAACTGCAGCATTTGATAGGTCATCAAGACCACGGACGCGGTTAGACGAGTCCGACGCTGCTATATGTAATTTGTACCGGATTGATGGTCACACCCCTATTCCAAATACAAGGGGGCTCAACGCGTGCAAACAAGTGGCGATTTCTACTCGTTTTTAATAATACATGGTTCTTTAAAAAACTACCTTTTTGCACGACAACTTTTTCACCTAAGTTCCTCTCTTTTACAAATGATCATCGTGCTACACCCGTCCAGGATATGGCACAACGAAGACACAGGCGCAGACGTGCAGCAGGGACCCGCTCCAAGGATTCTTTTTAGATTAAGACCCTGCGTAAACATTTTTTACTGTCTCTTGTTGATACACATCCTCGAATTCTCAGTGCAATCGAGAAGGATGCTGACGTCTTGGCATGTGGCCACGTCAGAATAATGCACGTACCTGGACACAAGGGGCTTCTTACAAAGGGCACTATTTAGGCCCGGTTTATACCATAAAGATCGGATACCTTAGGGAGTGTTCGGCGTCGCGAGTTTGGCCTTATATGCATCAGCTCCGAATCATGTCTTTCGTTAAATGTTGGGTTTGCCCGGCTCCTATGTTTTGGTACCTTACGTTCCGCTCTATCGGCTAAGGTAGCACTAGGAGAACTACTGCGATTGTGCCCCGGGTCATCCGGATGAGCACCTCAGTAGAGAAAGCCAAAAACTGACTGTCATGATATAGAGTGAGACTGGTCAACCACTCGATGAACTATCAGAATGTTAGAATTCCTTCGCCTTAACGAAGGGCCGTTTCCCGGCCAGGCAGGTATGCACCCCGAATTCGGGAGAGTGCGGAGCGAACAGGGGCTATATAGTAGCCCCACCGTCAAAGTCCTATCGCTAAGTGAAAGTGTTAAAGCATCATAGTCTGGTTGCCTCATTCGCTGCCCTATCACCTCCTTAGTAGGACCAAGACATTGGGTTTAGTGTGAACACGCGTCTTCTGTGAACACCTTCGCATTATATGCGTGGGGGCGTCTGAAGACATCCTACACTTCAGTCTTGTAAAGGATTATATGTACCCATGTATATCTCGAATAATCATCAACAATGACGAAGTCATAGAGCCAAGCAGTAGTAGTAAGGGTAGATTAGTGAGTGGGGCTGAAGAGGTCCATGTGTAGCAGTTCGAAGGGCTGAGTCGTTGTCATGATTGTCTTCGAGGGATGCTTGGCCATCGTCATCTTTCCAGCTTCATAGGCACCGCATAAGTGATCCTTCTTGAACTTGACGCCTTCGATGCCTATGAGGTGCTTCTTCTTTGCAAGAGTGTGCAAGTTCCTCATGCCAGCATGCCCTAGCCTCCGTTGCCAGAGCCAGCACTCTGAAGATTTTTCAAGAAGACATACGGCAAGCTGTGGTCCTACTGAGAAATTGACCATGTACAAATCATCCTTCTGATACCCTTCAAAGACTAGAGACTTGTCAGATTCCATTAGAACAAGGCAACAATATTTTTCAAATATCACAATCGTGTTTAAATTGCAAAGCATTGAGACAGACATTAAGTTAAAACCAAGGGATTCAACAAGCATCACTTTATCCATGCGCTGATCCTTTGAGATTGCAACTCTACCTAGACCCAATACCTTGCTTTTACCAGTATCAGCAAATGTGATGTGAATTTTGTCAGATGGACGTAAGGTTGAGTCCATGAGAAGACTTCATTCGCCACTCATGTGATTAGTACATCCACTATCAATAAGACATTCTGAAGCCGCTGGTGTCAAACCCTACAGTGCAGTTAGGGGGATAGGCTTCACGAAGAGCAATGTGAAGCATAAACATTTGACGAGCAAGTGGATTATGAAAGCTTAGATCGAGGATAGGACTGATAGGACAAGTAGCAAGCGACTTAGGAACAAAATACATAATAAGACCATTTGGGCATTTGATCTTGCGCCCTGCAAGATGTTTTAGGTCCCCGGAAAAAACTTCAGACGCATTTGATTTTCGGCTGGAGACCTTTCCCTGCAAAAGAGAGTTAAGCTTTCTTAGCCACCCACATCTTCAAGGGTGGCTTCGAAGCAATGAGTCTAAGTGCATCATCTGAGAACTTTGGCTTTGGAGCCCTAGCAAATAGTCTTGCAGGAGGAATATAGTATTCATAAGAGTAAGCAGAGTAGTTTTGGGTCTTATGAACATGGTGGTTCGATGAAACACACTCATATTCATAGGCCTGAGTATGGTTTCCCTGCAAAACATTTGCGTTAGTGCAACTCAGGTGAGTCCTCTGCCTATATGAAGCCTTTGGACCATATGAAGCCTGTGGTCTAGGGTACTATACTGTTTATATGGTGGAAGATTATATGTTCAGATCCAATATGCTATTTCATACCCCTCTGATCATGAGCATGTTTATCATTTGTGAGTAGTTACCTTTGTTCTTGAGGTCACGGGAGAAATCATGTTGCAAGTAATCATGTGAATTTGATATGTGTTCGATATTTTGATAGTATGTATGTTGTGATTCCCTTAGTGGTGTCATGTGAACGTCGACTACATGACACTTCACCATATTTGGGCCTAAGGGAATGCATTGTGGAGTAGCAATTAGATGATGGGTTGCGAGAGTGACAGAAGCTTAAACCCCAGTTTATGCGCTATTCCATATGGGACCGATTGGATCCAAAAGTTTAATGCTATGGTTAGAATTTATTCTTAATACTTTTCTCATAGTTGCGGATGCTTGTGGGAGGGTTAGTCATAAGTAGGAGGTTTGTTCAAGTAAGAATAGCACCTAAGCGCCGGTCCGCCAACATATCAAATTATCAAAGTAGCGAACACGAATTAAACCAACATGATGAAAGTGACTAGATGGAATTCCCGTGAACCCTCAAGAGCGCTTTGCTTACCATAAGAGACCGTTTTGGCCTATCCATTTCCTCAAAAGGATTGGGCTACCTTGCTGCACTTTTGTTACTACTATCGTTACTTGCTCATTACAAATTATCTTGCTATCAAACTACTCTACTACTTACAATTTCAGGACTTGCAGACGTTGCCTTACTGAAAAGTACTTGTCATTTCCTTCTGCTCCTCGTTGGGTTCGGCACTCTTACTTATGGAAAATAGCTACAATGGATCTGCTATAATTGTGGGTCATCAATGCTATTTTCTGGCACCGTTGCCGGGGAGTGAAACGCCTTTGGTAAGTGGAATTTGGTAAGGAAACATTTATATAGTGTGCTGAAATTTATTGTCATAGTACTATGGAAAACAATCCTTCGACGGGTTTGTTCGTGGTATCTGCACCTCGTCCGGAACCACAATTAGCTACCCCTCAACCTACTACACCTACTGAAAATATTGAATATGAAATTCCTTAGGGTATGATAGAACAACCGCTAGCTAATCCTTATGCATGAGATGGAACCAAACATCCTGATATGCACTTGATATATGTAGAACAAATTTTTGGATTTTTTAAGCTTGCAGGTTTACCCGGAGACAAAGTTATGAAGAAGGTTGAGGGAGTCCTGGATTAGGGGGTCTCCGGACAGCCGGACTATATCCTTTGAGCGGACTATTAGACTATGAAGATACAAGATTGAAGACTTCGTCTCATGTCCGGATGGGACTCTACTTGGCGTGGAAGGCAAGCTAGGCAATACGGATATGTGTATCTCATCCTTTGTAACCGACCTTGTGTAACCCTAGCCCTTTCCGGTGTCTATATGAACCGGAGGGTTTTAGTCCATAGGACAACATACAATCATACCATAGGCTAGCTTCTAGGGTTTAGCCTCTTTGATCTCATGGTAGATCTACTCTTGTACTACCCATATCATCAATATTAATCAAGCAAGACGTCGGGTTTTACCTCCATCAAGAGGGCCCGAACCTGGGTAAAACATCGTGTCCCCTGCCTCCTGTTACCATCCGCCTTAGACGCACAGTTCGGGATCCCCTACCCAACATCCGTCTTGTTCGTTGTGCTGATCACCTCCCTCGAAGGACCCAAAATGGGAACAAGAGTGCTCAGGTTTATCCCGAACACCCCAACACTCGTGGCATGGGGGCAGAAGCCGAGGACTAGCCATCTCTCAGATTGGATAAACATCCAAACAGAAGGTAATATTTTAAATTCAAACAAGCGTTCCATAGCGCATATGAACAAGTTTTCATAAATACAGGATCACACGAGCAAGTTTCACTCAAATATTACATCTTTCGTGCACTCGTCCGCTACGAGACGGGAAACCTTCAGAACACCCTCGTAGTACATCTCGGGGTGGCGATGCTCCTTGCCCTCTGGCGGCCCTTCCTTGATCAGCTTCACGGCATCTAGCTTGACCTATTGCAACTTCACACGGGCGAAAGCCTGATGTGCACCTTCAATGCAGACGGATCGCCTGACGACCTCCAACCGCGGGCAGGCATCCACAAGCCGCCTCACCAGGCCAAAGTGGCTGTTCGAAAGGGTGTTGCCTGGCCACAGCCGGACTATAAAGCCCTTCATGGCCTGTTCGGCCGCCTTGTGTAGCTCGACCAACTGCTTTAGCTGGTCGCTCATTGGCACCGGGTGTTCGGTCCCAGTATATTGAGACCAGAACAGCTTCTCCGTTGAGCTTCCCTCCTCGACCTGGTAAAATTGTGCGGCATCGAACATGCTACGGGGCAAATCTGCGAATGCTCCTGGAGAGCTCCGGATTCGGGTAAGTAACAGGTAATTTACTTTTACATGCTTGCTTTGCATATAGAATGCCTTACCCGCCGCTATATTCTTTATCATGTCAATCTCCTGGAGGGCCTTTTGGGCTTCGGCCTTGGCACTCTTTGCACTCTCGAGGGCCGCGGCAAGCTTAGACTCTTGCGTCTTCGAGTCAAGCTCCAACGCCTCGTGCTTCATCACGAGAGCCTGGAGCTCTTGCTGCACCTCGCCCACCCGAGCCTCTTGCCTTTCTCGCTCGGTGCGCTCCTTGGCCACTTTATCTTTGGCCAAGGACAACGCTTGCTTTAGGGTCGCCACATCGGTCGTGGCCCTTGGCAAATTCATGATGATCCTGTCATTTTGCAATCGCATTCTTTTTATACATATCCATAGACTAGGTACTACTTACCTTTGTTCTCCTCGAGCTGCCTCTTGGCAAGGCTGAGCTCGTCCTTGGACCCTTTAAGGTCCTGCTTCAATACGGCGACCTCCGCAGTAAGTGCGGCAGATGCCAGCAGCGAAGCCTGCATATGCATATTCACATACTTATATTAGACTCCTGCGATATTGTTTGATCCCCGGTTCGGATTTTCTCTGTGAACACCGAACAGAGCATCAGGGGCTACTGTCTATGCGGTAATATTTTTCCTATATTTTAAACACTTACCTCAAAGCCTGTTAGAAGGCTGGCACAGGCTTCAGTCAGTCTGCTCTTGGCGGACTGAACCTTCTCGATCACCGCACTTATAATTGTGCAGTGCTCTTCGTCGATGGAAGCGCTGCGAAGCGCTCCCAGCAGATTGTCCGGTGCCTCTGGATGGACAGAGGTCACCGGCACGGGCGTCTTGCCCCTCTTGGAAGGAGGCCTCCTGCTCGAGTTCGGAACCACTGGAGGTTCCGGCGCGGTGTTCGGCTGAGGGCCGAACTCGGGGCCCTCGGGGGCTTTGCTCCCTCGGCTCCCGGAGTCCGGAAGGTCGCCTTGAGGCGCCTTCGGGCCTGTCTCCCCTCGACCCAGTGCCTATTGAGACAATACCTCGGCATTCTCCGTAGGGCCAGGGGAGGTGGCGGTCGAAAGTGGATCGCTATCCATATCTGACGAGCCCAGGGAGCCGTCCGACGATACGTCGATACGGGCTCGTGGCGGCCTGCATAGTCATAGTTCGGCGATTAGGAGAAGCAGTGCGACAAAGGAATGCTATGAGTTACTCTGGTATCCGAATACTTACGACTTCGCCAGGGGCTTGTCCCTGAGCATCCACTCGTTTTCGCCTTTCGCGGCGGTGGTGGAGTAGTCCGGAAGGAGATTCCTTCCCTTCTTGGACCCTTGGGCCTCCCCAGTTGGGGCGGCCTTCCTTTTCTTGTCTCCCCCAATTGGAGGGGGGGGGGCATCTTCATCTTCCTCCTCGTCTTCGGGGGGGGGGGGGAGTGCGTCGTGGAGTTTTCAGACGATGAGTCCGATACTCCCGGGCGCTGGGAACTCTTTCGGGTTTCCTTGGCCTTCTTGGTCTTCTCCGGCACCTTGTAAGGAGCCGGAGTCAGCATCTTCGTCAGAAGAGCGTCTGTTGGGCCTTTGGGAAAAGGAGCCGGATAGTCGATCTGTCCGGCCGTCTCCTGCCAGTCCTGTCAAAGGTACAGGAGCTTAGATCCCGCATAGAGTCAAACTATGAAAAACAAGTATCCTGTAAGAGGTAAAACAGCTTACCGCGCTGGCTTGGCGCTTCGCGCTGAATCCGCGATCCTCACTAGTGGGAGGTGGAACCTCGGCACCCTTGAATAGCACCTTCCAGGCATCCTCGTGTGTTGTGTCGAAGAGCCTATTCAGAGTTCGGTGCTGGGACGGGTTGAACTCCCACAAGTTGAAAGCCCGTTGTTGGCACGGGAGGATTCGGCGGATGAGCATGACCTGGACTACATGACGAGTTTGAGCTTTTTGTACACCATGTTTTGAATACATGTTTGGAGTCCAGTCAGCTCTCCCGAATTTCCCCGGGATAGGTCTTCTCTTGCTAGGAGGTGAGTCGCGTGGGGATGCTAGATCGGAACTCGGGGGCCGCTACCCATTTAGGGTCACGCGGCTCGGTGATGTAGAACCACCCCGATTGCCACCCTTTTATGGTCTCCACAAAGGAGCCCATGAGCCATGTGACGTTGGGCATCTTGCCCACCATGGCACCTCCGCACTCCGCCCAGCGGCCGCTCACTACCTTCGGCTTGACATTGAAGGTCTTCATCCATAAGCCGAAGTGGGGCTTGATGCGTAGGAAGGCCTCGCACATGACGATAAACGCCAAGATGTTGAGGATGAAGTTCAGGGCCAGATCGTGGAAATCCAGGCCGTAGTAGAACATGAGCCCCCGGACGAATGGGTGGAGAGGGAATCCCAGTTCGTGGAGGAAATGGGTAAGGAACACTACCCTCTCATGGGGCCTTGGGTGGGGATGAGCTGCCCCTCTTCTGGGAGCTGGTGCGTGATGTCATCGGGCAGGTATCCGGCTCTCCTCAGCTTCTTGATGTGTCCCTCCGTGACAGGGAGACCATCCACCTGCCTCCCACTCCGGACATGGTTGGAGAGGGTTGAGGTGGGAAATGCGGACTTGGGCGCTGGAGCTTGAGTATGCGAAAATGGATGAGCAAAGGAGGAAGAAGGCGTGGATGAAAAAGGTGAATCCTTATCCCCTTATATGGGCGGACGGAACTATGCGTCCCCACTGGCCTGGTAAAACTCGCTTATCCCTCAAGCGCCATAATCGATGGCGCAGTTGGGTTACCCACACCCGTATTGATGAGAATCCCGTGATAAGGGGACACGATCTCTGCTTTGACAAGACGTGTCAAAAAACTTCCTCGCGTTATGTGCGGGGCTAGTTAAAGGAAACGATTCGAATATTCACCGGGCCGTGACATACTGTCGTGTTGCCAAAACAAGTCAGCAAATTAGATTTGCGGAAATATTATTCTCTCTGCGGTGGTATGTGGTACTTATTTTGCAGGGTCGAACACTATCCTTGTATTCAAATTCTTCCGTGGTATATTCGGAGGAGGAATCCGGCTTGCAATGCCGAAGACAATACTGCGCGCCGGACTCATCGTCATTGAAGCCTGGTTTAGGGGCTACTGAGGGAGTCCTGGATTAGGGGGTCTCCGGAAATCCGGACTATATCCTTTGGCCGGACTGTTAGACTATGAAGATACAAGATTGAAGACTTTGTCTCGTGTCCGGATGGGACTTTACTTGGCGTGGAAGGCAAGCTAGGAAATACGGATATGTGTATCTCCTCCTTTGTAACCGACCTTGTGTAACCCTAGCCCTTTCCGGTGTCTATATAAACCGGAGGGTTTTAGTCCGTAGGAAAACATACAATCATACCATAGGCTAGCTTCTAGGGTTTAGCCTCTTTGATCTCGTGGTAGATCTACTCTTGTACTACCCATATCATCAATATTAATCGAGCAAGACGTCGGGTTTTACCTCCATTAAGAGGGCCCGAACCTGGGTAAAAAATCGTGTCCCCTGCCTCCTGTTACCATCCGCCTTAGACGCACAGTTCGGGACCCCCTACCCGAGATCCACTGGTTTTGACACCGACAAAGGTTTTCCCTTTATCTTTGAAGGGAAAAGCATTGGCATGGTCTAAGGTATGCAGTGACATTGGATCATGGAATTGGAATAGTTTGAAATTGGAGTTCCACCAAAATGTTTATCCTATGCATCTAGTTCATCGTGATCGGAATTATATATATAATTTTTGGCCTCGTGAAGGAGAAAGTATCGCTCTAGCTTGGGGGAGGCTGAAGTCGTTGTTATATTCATGCCCCAATCATGAGCTCTCAAGATAAATTATTATTCAGAATTTATATGCTCGGGTTTCTCGTAATGATCAAATCATGCTTGATACTTCTTGTGCTGGTCCTTTATGAAGAAGACTATTGAATTCCGGTGTGATCTTTCGGAAAGAAATAAATGCAACTTTGAAGATTGGGAACTCGACAAAGTTAAAGAGTCAGGTATTAAACTTGAGTCTGATTGTGTTAAATCTTTTTTGGATACCAATGTTTTTCAAAAGTTTAGCACTAAATATGGAGTTGACTCTAACATAGTAGCCTCCTTTTTTGAATCATTTGCTACTCATGTTGAACTCCCTAAAGAGAAGTGGTTTAAATATCACCCACCTATTAAAGAAGAAATTAAAGAACCAGTACCAGTTAAAGAAGAAACTATAATTTATAATGTTGATCCAGTTGTTCCTTCTGCTTACATTGAGAAACCACCTTTCCCTATTAGGATAAAGGAACATGCTAAAGTTTCAACTGTGGTTAACAAAAGCCATATTACAAACCTAAACTTGATGAACAAATTAAAGTTGAACCTAGCATTGCTGTGGTTAAAGATCTCTTGGAAGAAGATATTGATGGGCATGTTATTTACTTCTGTGAAGAAGCTGCTAGAATTGCCAAACCTGATAAGAAAGATAAACATAGACCTGTTGTTGGCATGCCTGTCATCTCAGTTAAAATAGGAGATCACTATTATCATGGTTTATGTGACATAGGAGCTAGTGTGACTGCTATTCCTTACACCTTATATCAAAAAATTATGAATGACATAGCACCCGCAGAGATAGAAGAAATAGATGTTACTATTAAACTTGCTAATAGAGACACTATATCATCAATTGGGATTGTTAGAGATGTTGAAGTCTTGTGTGGAAAAATAAAATACCCTACTGATTTTCTTGTTCTTGGTTCCCCACAAGATGAATTTTGTCCCATTATTTTTGGTAGACCTTTCTTGAACACCGTTAATGCTAAGATAGATTGTGAGAAATAAACTGTCGGTGTTATTTTTGGTAATGAGACTCATGAGTTTAATTTTTCCAAGTTTAGTAGAAACCTTCATCAACAAGAATTGCCTAGTAAAGATGAATTAATTGGTGTTGCTTCTATTGTTGTACCACCTACTGATCCTTTAGAACAATATTTTCTAGACAATGAGAATGATTTCATATGCATGAAATAAATCAAATAGATAAAATTTTCTTTGAACAATGTCCTCTGCTTAAACACAATTTGCCTATTGAAATTCTAGGAGGTCTTCCTCCACCTAAAGGTGATCCTGTGTTTGAATTAAGACAATTGGCAGACAGTTTGAAATATGCTCATCTTGATGAAAAGAAGATATATCCTAATATTATTAGTGCTAACCTTTCAGAACATGAAGATGAAAGATTATTGAAAGTTCCGAGGAAGCACCGAGCTGCTATTGGATATACTCTTGATGATTTAAAGGGCATTAGTCCCACTCTATGTCAGCACAAAATTAATATGGAACCTGATGCTAAACCCGTTGTTGATCACCAACGTTGGTTAAATCCGAAGTTGAAAGAAGTGGTAATTAAGAACAGAAATATTAAAACTTCTGGAAGCGGGTATAATCTATCCCATAGCTGATAGTAGATGGGTAAGTCGTGTTCATTGTGTTCCTAAGAAAGGAGGTGTTACTGTTGTTCCTAATGATCAGAATGAACTTATTCCACAAAGAATTGTTGCAGGATATAGAATGGTAATTGATTTTAGAAAATTAAACAAAGAAACTAGAAAAGATCATTACCCTTTGCCTTTTATTGATCAAATGCTTGAAATATTATCTAAGCACACACACCTTTGCTTCCTTGATGGATATTCTGGCTTTTCACAAATACATGTTTCTCAACCTGATCAAGAAAAGACCACTTTTACTTGTCCCTTTGGAACCTATGCTTATAGACCTATGTTGTTGGTTTATATAATGCACCTGCTACCTTTCAAAGATGTATGACTGCTTTATTCTCTGACTTTTGTGAAAAGACTACTGAGGTTTTCATGGATGACTTTTCTGTTTATGGGAAGTCTTTTAAGAGATGTGAACAAACAAATCTTGTCTTGAATTGGGAGAAGTGTCACTTTATGGTTAATGAAGGCATTGTCTTGGGCCATAAAATTTCTGAAAGAGGTATTGAAGTGGACAAAGCTAAGGTTGATGCAATTGAGAAAATGCCATGTGTCGGTGTCAAAACCAGCGGATCTCGGGTAGGGGGTCCCGAACTGTGCGTCTAGGCCGGATGGTAACAGGAGGCAAGGGCCACGAAGTTTTACCCAGATTCGGGCCCTCTCGATGGAGGTAAAACCCTACGTCCTGCTTGATTAATATTGATGATATGGGTAGTACAAGAGTAGATCTACCACGAGATCAGAGAGGCTAAACCCTAGAAGCTAGCCTATGGTATGATTGTTGATGTGTATGTTGTCCTACGGACTGAAACCCTCCGGTTTATATAGACACCGGATAGGGTTAGGGTTACATAGAGTCGGTTACAATGGTAGGAGATCTTCATATCCGTATCGCCAAGCTTGCCTTCCACGCCAAGGAAAGTCCCTTCCGGACACGGGACGGAGTCTTCAATCTTGCATCTTCATAGTCCAGGAGTCCGGCTGAAGGTATAGTTCGGCTATCCGAACACCCCCTAATCCAGGACTCCCTCAGTAGCCCTTGAACCAGGCTTCAATGATGACGAGTTTGGCGCGCAGTTTGTCTTTGGCATTGCAAGAAGGGTTCCTCCTCCAAGTACTTCATAGAAGATTTTGAACACAAAGATAGTGTCCGGCTCTGCAAAATAAGTTTCCACATATTGCCATAGAGAGAATAATATTTACACAAATCTAATCTGCTGACGTATTCCGTAGCGTGACACACCACGGCCAAGCCTTTATCCGAGTCATTTCAGTATCCCACCTCAGCGCGTTATGCGAGGCGGTTTCCTTGGCACGTCTTGTCAAAGCAGAGATCGTGTCCCCTTATTCCGGGATTCTCATCAATACGGGCGTGGGTAACCCAACCGCTTCTAGGACTCTTAGATCATAGGCAAGTCCAAACGGACACGGAGAGGACGCTCGATATCCACCCTCTTTATAAAGGGACGAGGCCTTTTATTTTTCCCTCCCGTGCTCAATCGAATCCTTCCCCCACCTCAAGCTCAAACGCCCAAAGTTTAGGTCAGGTGCTCCGAACCTTCAATCATGTCCGGATCTGGCCTTCAAGGCCGATGGGTGCCTTCTTCCGTCACGGAAGAAGACGTCAAAAAGTTGAGGGAGGCCAGATATCTGACCGCCGAGATTCTGCATCGGCTGCCTCCCCGGGGGCAGGCCGTCCCCTCCCCCGAACCCAACGAGAGCGTCGTGTTCGTCTCCCACTTCCTCCGAGGTCTAGGCCTTGCATTGGATCCTTTTGTCAGGGGCTTGATGTTTTACTACGGGCTAGATTTCCATGATCTAGCTCCGGACTCCTTTCTTCATATCACGACATTTATTGTTGTGTGCGAGGCCTTCCTCCGGGTTACCCCTCACTTTGGCCTATGGCTCAAGACCTTTGAAGTAAAACCGAGGATGATCGAGGGGCAACATGCGGAGTGTGGAGGCGCCTCAATACACAAGATGACGGGAGCTGCATGGCCCAAAGGTTCCATTCCAGAGGTGTCTGAATTGTGGCAACAGGAGTGGTTCTACATCACGGCTCCTAGAAGTGCCAAGTGGGCGGCCGCCCCTGTCTTCCGCCCAGGCCCTCCACCACCGCTGATGTCATGGATTAGCAGAGGATTGAGCTGGGGTCCGGCCAAGGACGTGCCTATACTGCAAAGCCGCATTCAAGATCTCTTTAATGGAGATTTCAGTTTGGTCGCGGTAACACAAGTTATGCTGGTTCGTCAAGTCCAGCCTTGCAAACGCCGGCCTCTTCGCTTGTGGGAGTTCAATCCCGAGGGACCGCGCGCCATTCGAAATTTCCTCGGCCTGACGCACGAGGAGATGTACAAGTTGTTCTTCGGACCTCAAGTGGAGTGTCCGGAAATTACCGAGGACGTGGGCCTGAGTAGCAACCGTGCCGCCGAGCAGGTAAGGCATCTTCCGACCGAGCGTACTACCTCTCCTTTGATGCGAAGTTATTTCTGAGAGTTTGCTTTTTGACCAGGACTGGCAAACGAAGGCGAAGTTGATTCGGTGCTTGGCCCCCCTCCCTGAGGGTTTGGAAAATCCGATATTGGAAAAGATGCTCCAGACCGCACCTTGCCCGGAGCCCTTGAAGGAAAATGCGGGCGGTCGCGGGCCCCAAACGCTGGCCGCTCCAGCCGAGGGAGCGAGCGTCTTCACGAAGGAAGATGACCAGAAGAGGAAAAGGATTGTGTCTGGGGATTCGGAAGCCGAAGCTTCGAAACGGGAGAAGAAGTCTCCCATAGAGGGTCCTACCCCGGGGGGTGCGGTTGCCGCACAAAGTCCTCGGGGGGATCAATTCTCCCATGAGTCGTAAGTGACCCAAAATACCTTAAGAGTACAGATATGTCGTCATTTCTTCTGAGAAGATAACCACTGCATGTATCTTTGCAGTTCGGGCCTTAGCCCATCTCAAATGAGCTCGTCTTCCGGGGATCTTCTTCCAAAGATGATGGAGAGCGAAACGCCTCCTCTGGACTCCTCCGCTCCGGAAGCGGGCGACCCTGAAGTGTCATCGCGGAGGGCCTCTCCGAGTCCAGCGAGGCCAGGAGATAATCCCGTCGACCCCCGAAGTTCCCAGTGTCCGTCTCCCGAAGAGAGCAGAGAAATGAGTCTGGCACCATCTAGTGTGTGGTCGGATGTTCTGAGGGAGTTGGTGGGGCAAGCGGCCATCTCTGATGAACACCGTGTGCTGATGAATACGGTGATGGAGAGAATCTTGTCCGCCGAAAGCGGATTGCATAAAGCTTTTATGACTCTACTGACAGGTTTTGAGGTATGTAAAATAATGTATGATAGTCCTGCACATGGTATGTGTGCCTTGTGTAGATAGTGGCCCCTGAGACTCTGGTTGTCATTGTGAACGACAACGATCAGAGGATCATAATCCCAGGTAGTAACCATACTGTTTGTATGAGCAGGTGATGGAAGCTCCGGTGGCTAGCCGGACTAGCGAGTTTTCCCATTTAAAACGGCAGTTGGATGCGGCAGACGCCGACATCGAGCTTGTTAACAAAAGGCCTAACGAGGCACAGGGTAGGTGTTATTATCTGGGAAACGCCGCATAGTAAGAGCAGCATGAAGCCAGTATATTTAACATGTTATTACTGCAGATGGAGCTGCCACTGTTGAAACCTTGCGGGCGGAACTTGCCCGAGCCAAGGAACAAGCAAGATTGGGTAATGCGGCTGCTTTGAAGGCGACCGAAGAGTTGCGAGCCGAGAAGGCCGCGCATGGCGAGAGCCGGGATAAGATGGCCAATATGGCCGTAGAATTAAAAGCCGCCGTCGACCGTTGCCGGGCTCTTGAAAAGGAAAACCAGGCGAAGGCATCGGACCTTGAGAAGGTTGCTGCAACGGGAAAAGACCTCCGCTCTGCTATGAGGGCAAAGAAGGAGGAGCTGCGGGAAGCCGGGGATATTGTAGCCGGGAAATCCTTTATGCTGCAGAGGAAGTTCGGAGATCCACGGTATGCCCCTCTGGATCGGCTGTGGAGTTCGGAGGATGCGTATATGGATTTGGCGGCGAGCGCTGCTGATGCGGCCAAGTACTTCAAGGGTCAGACGGACCGTGAAGTGGACCAGCTGTTTTGGACACAATTCCATTCTCCCGAGCGTCCACTTTCGTTGTCTGACCAACTAGCCGAATGGGCCGAACTAAATAGGTTGTCCGGACTCGCCATGAGGTCTGTTGTGGATCAGCTATGGCCGGAAAGGCTAAAACCGAACAACTATTTTGGCTTGGTGCAGCAGTTCCTTGACGTGGTGCCGCGCATTAATGCGATGAAGAGGTCGGCGTGTATAGAAGGCGCACGAATGGCCTTTGCCCGTGCTAAAGCATACTGGGCGGAGATGGATGCTACCACTGTTGCAGCGCAGGATTCGGCCATAGGTCGAAGGGCTGCTGAGCACTACTTTGAGGAAGTTCTTGAGGGTGCTCGTTTGATAGAGACCCAGTGCTCAAAAAATATTATGTTTGAGTGACATGTAATCTCATTGTAAGCGAAATGCTTTTATAAATTTTCATAAGGCTACTTTTATACTTTTGCCTGAAAGTAATGTGATGCCTCCTGGGCGGCCGTTTATGTATACATGTGTATAACCTGAAAGATTGCAGTCGTCGGCTTCAACCCCCATGCATATAATGCGGAGGTGTTTGCAGGAACACGCGTTCACACTTAACCCAACGTCTTGGTCCTATTAAGGAGGTGATAGTGGAGCGAGCGAGGCAACCGGACTATAATGCTTTAACACTTTCACTTAGCCATAGGAGTTTGACAGTGGGGCTACTAGATAGCCCCTGGTGGCTCCGCACTCTCCTGATCCCGGGGTGCGTATATGCCTGGCCGGAAAGCGGCCCTTCGTTAAGGCGGAGGAATTCTAACATTCCCATGGGTCATCGAGTGGTTGACCAGTCTCGCGCTAGATCATGACAGTCAGTTTTCGGCTTTCTCTACTGAGGTGCTCGTCCGAATGAACCAGGGCATGATCGCAGTAGTTCTCCTGGTGCTACCTTAGCCGGTAAAGCGAAACGTAAGGCACCAAAACACAGGAGCTGGGCAAACCCAACATTTGACCAAAGACAATGATTCGGAGCTGATGCATATAGGGCCAAACTCGCGACGCCGAACACTCCCTAAGGTATTCAGTCTTTGTGGTATAAACCGGGCCTAAATAATGGCCTTCGTAAGAAGCCCCTTATGTCCAGGTACGTGCATTGGTCTGGCGTGGCCACATGCCAAGACGTCAGCATCCTTCTCAACGGTGGATATGTATCAACAAGAGACAGTAAAAAAGGTTTACGCAGGGTCTTAATCTAAAAAGAATCCTTGGAGCGGGTCCCTGCTGCACGTCTGCGCCTGTGTCTCCGTTGTGCCGTATCCTGGACGGGTGTGGCACGATGATCGTCTGTAAAAGAGAGGAATTTAGGTGAAAAAGGTTGTCGTGCAAAAAAGATAATTAAAGAAACTATGCATAATTTAAAATGAGGAGGAATGGCCACATGTCTGCGCGCGTTGAGCCCCTTGTAAATAGGGGTGTGACCATTTATTCGGTATAAGTAGCGGCGCCGGACTCGATTAGTTGTGTCTGAGGTCTTGACGACCTATGGGGCGCTTTGGCTAGTCCGGGCGCCTTTAGTGTGTGGCTGCCAAGGCAGCCTCACTCTCTTCGGCGCGCAGAGATCGCTTGATATTTCCGTGCACTGAAATGATGCCGCGTGGACCGGGCATCTTGAGTGTGAGGGAGGCGTAGTGTGGTATTGCATTAAAGCGAGCGAAAGCTTCGCGCCCGAGCAGTGCTTGATAGCCACTTTGAAACGGAGCGATGTGGAAGGTTAAATGCTCGCTACGGAAGTTATCGGGGGAGCCGAATATAACTTGTAGTAGGAGGGAGCCCGTACAACGAGCCCCTGGGCCTGGCGTTACTCCTTTGAAGGTAGTATTGCTATGGCGAATTTGTGTTGGGTCTAACCCCATCCCGCGGATTGTATCCTGGTATATTAGGTTTAGGCTGCTGCCGCCGTCCATCAAGACTCGTGTGAAGTGATATCCGCCAATTACTGGGTCTAATACCAAGGCAGCCCATCCTGCGTGTCGGATACTTGCTGAGTAATCGCGATGGTCGAAAATGATCGGTTGAGACGACCATTGGCAGGACCTCGCAGTGACAGGCACTTGGGTATATTTTCCTGGGGGTGCCGCATTGTTTTTTTCCTTGATCATGTGTAGTATGTTTACTGTTTTGACTTCTGGTGGGAATTTCTTTTGTTCCCCAGTGTCTTGCTTCGGAGGCTCGTCCTCGTCTTCACTTGGTGTATCCTCCCCCTTGTGTACGGCGTTGAGCTTGCCGGACTACTTGAAGACCCAACATTCTCTTTGGGTATGATTAGCGGGCTTGCTAGGGGTACTATGTATCTGACATACCTGGTCCAGAATTTTGTTGAGGCTGGACGGTTCATCCCTAGTGCCTTTAGTGGGTGGCATTTGACCTGGCCGGGAGCTTTTGAATCCAGCATTTACTGCCGTGCCCTTCATGCAGTCTTCTTTATTCCGACGTTTGCTATTGCTGTTGCGCCATGATTTCCCGTTTCCATCTCTAACTTCAGATGTACTGGGGTCGCTGGTGCTGCATCTGGCTAGCCAGCTATCCTCACCCGCGCAAAAGTGGGTCATGAGGTTTGTTAATGCGGCCATCGTTCTCGGCTTATTTTGGCCGAGGTGTCTGGCAAGCCATTCGTCACAGACGCTATGCTTGAAAGCTGCCAAGGCTTCGGCGTCCGGACAGTCGACAATCTGGTTCTTTTTAGTGAGAAACCTGTTCCAAACCTTTCGGCCTGACTCTCCAGGCTGTTGAGTTATATGACTCAAATCGTCCACATCCAGAGGTCGGACATAAGTTCCTTGAAAATTTTCCCGAAAGGCGTCTTCGAGCTCTTCCCAACTTCTAATGGAGCTTTCGGGGAGGCCTTTGAGCCAGTGACGAGCTGGCCCTTTGAGCTTGAGGGGTAAGTATTTGATGGCGTGGAGATCATCTCCTCGAGCCATATGGATATGAAGGATATAGTCCTCAATCCAAACCCCAGGGTCTGTTGTCCCATCGTATGCCTCTATGTTTACGGGCTTGAATCCCTCTGGAAATTCATGGTCTAGCACCTCATCGGTGAAACATAGGGGGTGTGCGGCACCCCTGTAACTGGGTGTACCGTGTTGTTCTGATGCTTGTTGTGTTGCATTGTATGCTGGGGCGCGCTTGCGTGGTCCATAGATGGATCTTGTTGCGCCGTCCTTTGGGTGCGAGCCCTCGCGTGGGTCGCGTGTTGTATTGTGAGTGGCATTGTATGCCATTCTGTGTTGATAGAGGGGTTGTCTATCCGACCAGGTGGTTGCTTTGACATTTGGTTGTGGGGGGTTGGAGGCCTCGTCATCGAATTCGGGTAGCAGCTTCCTCTTTGGGTAGCTCTTTGAGGGGCGATCGTCACCATACATTGCTGCTGTATTAAGTATTTTACTCCATTTGAATTTGAGTTTGTTTTGCACGGCCTTGAGCCTTCGATTCTGCTTTTTAAGGCTCCTTGCGGAGGAAACGAGCCTTTCGCGGGCATTCTGATGCTCCGGGTGCCTGTCCGGCGTTATGTCGTCCGGACCATTATCCTTGATAGGATTTGTTTGTTCGGTTTGGATATCCGGATTGCCGTTGTCCGGCAGCGGTTCGCCCTGCTCCAGCGTTGGGTCTGTGTGATCGCTATTTCTGTCGAGGCGGGATTTGTGGCGGCGCTTGCGTCACCGTTTTGACTGCTTTTCGAGGGAACAAGCCTTTGGTGCGTCCTTCCGCTCCTTGTTGTCATCTTTTGGTGCGTCCACCGTGTATACGTCATATGACGAGGTGGCGTTCCAGGGCCCAACAGGCGCTGGTTCTTCATTGTCTCCTTCATCGGCGTCCATACCGTCAATGTCTTCAGAGTCAAAGTCGAGCATGTCAGTTAAATCGTTGACAGTGGCTACAAAGTGGGTGGTGGGTGGGCTTTGAATTTCTTCATCGTCCGTACTCCAACCTTGCTGACCGTAGTCCGACCAGGGCTCTCCTAATAAAGAGCGAGACTTCAGTGACTTCGGGATATCGCCGAAAGGCGAGTGCTGAAAGACGTCCGCGGCCGTGAACTCCATGATCGGCGCCCAATCGGATTCGATCGGCAGGGGCGCAGAGGGTTCGGAGTCCGGAGAAGAATCCGACTTCGTGGAGTCACGAGTCTCCCAGAGTACGGGGCTAGTGTTCAGCTCAACCGCCATTGGGATCACAGCCCCCGAGGTGGCGTCCAACCACCCATGCTCGATCGGTGTGGCTGGCTCTGAACTAAGGGTCGGAGCCAACACGGGTGCGGAATCCAGGGCACTATTCAGCGGCAGAGCTAGATCATGCTCGTCGTGACAGTGCGGCGTGCTCAGCGGTGGTTCGAGTCCGTCAAAGATCAAGTCCCCGCGGATGTCAGCCGTGTAGTTTAAATTTCCGAATCTGACCTGACGGCCAGGGGCGTAGCTTTCGATCTGCTCTATATGGCCAAGTGAAATGGCCCGCGGTGCGAAGCCGCCAAAGACGAAGATATGTCCGGGGAGGAAGGTCTCACCCTGGACTGCATCGCTATTGATGATCGTAGGAGCCATCGGGCCTGACGGCGACGGCACAAAGGAACTCTCAATGAAAGCACCAATGTCCTAAAGATATAAAAGGCATTCGTAGTTTCTTAGGTCATGCCGGTTTCTATAGGAGATTTATCAAGGACTTTTCAAAAATTTCTAGGCCTCTTACTAGTCTCTTGCAGAAGGATATTCCTTTTGTTTTTGATGATGATTGTTTAGAAGCCTTTGAAACACTTAAGAAAGCTTTAATTTTTGCACCTATTGTTCAACCACCTGATTGGGACTTGCCTTTTGAAATTATGTGTGATGCTAGTGATTATGTTGTTGGTGTTGTTCTAGGACAAAGAGTTGATAAGAAACTTAATGTTATTCATTATGGTAGTAAAACTCCAAACAGTGCTCAAAGAAATTATGCTACTAATGAAAAAGAGTTCTTAGTAGTGGTGTTTGCTTGTGATAAATTTATACCTTATATTGTTGATTCCAAAGTAACTGTTCACACAGACCACGATGCTATTAAATATCTTATGGAAAAGAAAGATGCTAAACCTAGACTTATTCGATGGGTTCTCTTGTTACAAGAATTTGATTTACATATCATTGATAGAAAAGGAGCTGAGAACCCAGTTGATGATAATTTGTCTAGGCTTGAAAATGTGCTTGATGACCCACTACCTATTGATGATAGTTTTCCTGATGAGCAGTTAGCTACAATAAATGTTTCTCATAGTACTCCTTGGTATGCTGATTATGCTAATTACATTGTTGCTAAATATTTACCACCTAGCTTTACATACCAACAAAAGAAAAACTTCTTCTATGATTTAAGACATTACTTTTGGGATGACCCACATCTTTATAAAGAAGGAGTAGATGGTATTATTAGACATTGTGTACCTGAGCATGAACAGGGACAAATCCTACGGAAATGTCACTCCGAGGCTTATGGAGTGCATCATGCTGGAGATAGAACTGCTCACAAGGTATTGCAATCCAGATTTTATTGGCCTACTCTCTTCAAGGATGCCCGTAAGTTCGTATTATCTTGTGATGAATGTAAAAGAATAGGTAATGCGGTAAGCGTCAAGGAATGCCTATGTATTATTCACTTGCTGTTGAACCATTTGATGTTTGGGGATTTGATTACATGGGACCTTTTCCTTCCTCTAATGGGTATACACTTATTTTGGTTGCTGCTGATTATGTTACTAAATGGGTAGAACCTATTCCAATTATTAGTGCTAATCACAATACCTCTATTAAAATGCTTAAGGAAGTTATTTTCCCAAGGTTTGGAGTCCCTAGATATTTAATGACTGATGGTGGTTCACACTTTATTCATGGTGCTCTTCGTAAAAGGCTTGCCAAGTATGATGTTAACCATAGAATTGCATCACCTTATCATCCTCAGTCTAGTGGTCAAGTTGAACTTAGCAATAGAGAAATAAAATTAATTTTTCAAAAGACTGTCATAGGTCCAGGAAGAATTGGTCTAAGAAATTAGATGATGCACTTTGGGATTATAGAACATCATATAAAAATCCTATGGGTATGTGTCCTTATAAAATGGTTTATAGAAAAGCTTGTCATTTGCCTCTTGAGTTAGAACATAAATCATATTGGGCAATCAAAGAACTCAATTATGATTTCAAACTTGCTAGTGAAAAGAGGTTATTTGATATTAGCTCTTTAGATGAATGGAGAACCCAAGCTTATGAAAATGGAAAATTATTTAATGAAAAAGTTAAAAGATGGCATGACAAAAGAATTCAAAAGCGTGAGTTTAAATTCGGAGAATATGTTCTTTTGAACTCTTGTTTCAGATTCTTTGCAGGAAAACTCCTCTCAAAATGGGAAGGACCATACGGGATCGAGGAGGTTTACCGGTCTAGAGCCATGAAAATAAATAATTCTGAAGGTACTAACTCGAAGGTTGTCAATGGACAATGAATTATATCTCAGGTATGCCTATTAATATTGAAAGTAATATTATCCAAACTATGACACCGGAAGAATCCATAAAAGAGTCCTTCCGGAACACTCCAGAATCGTGAAAATAAGGAGGTACGTGATACGGTAAGTAAATGGACTCCGAAAAATCCACAAACATATTTTTATTAGTTTTGGAATATTTTAGAATTTTGGGAATAAAGAAACTTCCAGGAAGCGTCCCCTGGTGGGCACAAGACACCAGGGCGCGCCAAGCTTGCCTGGCATGCCCAGATGGGTTGTGCCCACCTGGTACACCTTCCGTACTTTGTTTTTCTACCATATACTTGTCCTCCAAGATAAAAAATCTATATATACTTCCCGAACCTGTTGATCACCGTATCGCGGAGAAATCCTCTGTTCTCTTTTCTTGTTGTTTTCTCCGTAAGCCTGTAAACATGTCTTCCCAAGACTCTAAGGGTGAGAGCTATGTTGCTAATCTCATCGCAACCCCCAAGTCCTATGGGGATGAGGGGCACTATAGCTGGACCTCTGAAGAAGAAGATGAATCGGTCCTCCCCGGTTCAAAAACGAAAGCATGGAGGCGTTATGCAAGATGATAATAAAACTCGAGATAGATAATTGCGAGTTGATGATGGATAATTTTATTCTCTGTTAGAAGCTGGAGGAAGCGAAGGGAAACCTTCTACCTTCTCACCACCACCATTACCATCTTCTTCACCACCAAAAGAGAACTGAGTATCGGGTATGGGAATTCCCCTTGGCTTCCGCTAAGATTGGGGGAGGTGCCCCGATATCGTATCATCCCACTATCTTTTTGCTTTTACTTATTTTAGTTTGATCCTTTTTCTTTAGTTGAATAAAAGTTTAGTTCAATCCTTTCTTCTTTGTGGGTTTTCTTAGTGATCTATCCTTGCAATTGTGTGCAAGTTATATAATAAAGTTTAGTATGAGTTTTTGCTTTCTTTACTTTCATGCTACAAATAAAAGAAAAGAAATAAGAAAGGAAACAAATAAAAGAAAGGAAGTAAATAAAGAAAATATTATATACTAATCCTATGGTAGGTGATAGCACCACATAAGACAAAGTATAAGTAGAAAATTTTATTAGAGATTGACAAACATAGCATTAGTCAATGATGCAACTCATGAAAGAATTAATAAGGGAAGAGAAGATTCACATATAAATGTAACATCCCAAATTTTCAATTTGGAATGTTATACATAAGATCATCAATGCATATCATATTTATTTTGCATTTTGGTTGATCCTAGAAATTCTATGCAACTCAATGACCCATGGAGAGAGTTGGGGATTTTGATATTTTCATATTTGAGTTCTCTCAAATTTAGAGAATAGGATCATTTGGTTTTATTTATTTTATCATCAATTATTTCTACTACAAAAATATGAGAGAGGGAACAAAATAACTTTCCCAAAATAAAGAAATATTGAGGATTTAATAATAAAATCAAATAAGATTTTATTTCAGAGTTTTTTCGGTGTTTTATTTGAATTAGGAAAAAAGTGCATTTTTCCAAATTGCATTTAGGTCCCAAATAAATGTTCACCTTGTGAGGCTTGATTTTAGAAGCCCGTGAAAATTTATTTCGGAATTTTTGGAGTCCGTTTAGTATTTCTTTTTCTTTTTCTTCCGAGCAGAATATTTTTTTTAAAAAAACCCTGCGCCCGACTGGGCCAAGGGCCCAGCCGAGCCAGGCCGGCCCAGCCGCCGCCGCCTCCCAATCGAGCAGCCGCCGGACTCGAGAGGAGTCTGAGCCGGAGCCGCCTCGCCGCCGCCCGACCCCCTCCCCAAGGCAACACCCCCCTTCTCTTAAATACCCAGCCACCCCGCCGCCCTCACCCCACCCCGCCCCGCCACCCACCAGCCGCAGCCGCCCCTGCCGCTTGCTGCTGCCGCCGCCGCCGCGCGCCACACGCCGTCGCCGCCGCTGCCGCTGCCGAGCCGCCCCGCCGCCACGCATAGCCGCCGCCACCGTCGGAGCCCCACCCCGCCCGCCGGAGTACCTCGCCGGAGGTATAGCCGCCGCCGTTCGCCGTTCGGTTTTTTTAAGAAACCGCCTCGGTTTTTTTTCGAAACCCTAGATCGGTTTATTTCTCTGGTTTTCTTAATTAGTGAACGTTCACTGATTCGTTCGTTTTAACGAACGCGTTCATCGTTTAGTTTCAGATAACGAACGTTCGTTCGTTAATCTGTTCTTCGATTTTCTTTTCTCAGATTAAATCCGCGATTTTTCTGATCGCGATTTCTGATTCGATTTTCGTTTTAGTTTAACTTTTCGCTCGTTTATCGGAATCAGGCGATTCAAGCGCCTAGGGATTCGTCTCGAACCCCTCTATCCGTTTAACCAACCTAAACAAGATTTTGCTACTATAAAAATTGCCCTAGATCCATATTGCTAGAACGAAGTTGTTTTTTCGCCGTTTGACTTTCGTTGCTTCGTTCGATTTGATTCTTTTGCCAACCGGAGTTCTTAAGTTGAATCTTCTGGTTATATCTCTCATTCGAGTTTTACCTGTGCATTAGATGAGTACTTATTGTATGCTCATTTGTTTGTTGGCGATAGAATATCCGGAGTGCGCCGCTTGTTACTTCGAATCGCTAGGTTTCCCGGATCATCAGCAAGGAAAGTAACACTTTGAACATACCTTTTCTACTAGCCAGTATTATTGCATTAGATCAATCCTCACACATTGCATGATTAGGATCTAATTGAATTGTGGGATGGGATTTAGATGAGGTAGTACCTATTACCAGTTTATTTTCAAACCTTTGGGAGTTACTTCTACGTTTGCTTATCATGCCATGCTATGCTAGTAGACGTGGATTGGGTGAGTGAAATCCATTGACAGATGTGATATTGATAATTAATGGTTTATCTAAGGTGGCAACTTAAACACACATCTGGGTGGATTGAGGCACCTGGGTATTCGAGGACTTGCCTATTTTTCTTTTGGACCGCCACCCAGGCTCAAAGGGATCATAAGACTATTCATACTAGAAACTTCCGTGTGCAGCCACAAGCTATTATGGGCTCTAGCATAGTTGACTAAGTTGTGCGAACTCTTACAGTGGTAGACTAGCAGATGTAGGGGATATAGGTGGTATGGTCTACCCGATCGTAAGGTGCTAGCGCTTCTGAAAAACTATGTCTCGGTCATCCGTCTTCTCAAGCACCCTGTAGTGCGAGAAACCAAACGGAGGCGATCGAGTCTTGTGGGGAAAAGTGCGCAAACCTCTGCAGAGTGTAACAAACTAATCATGATTAGTCGTGTCCCCGGTTATGGACATCTTGAGTATCTAGCACTGGATTATCATGTGAATCTCAACATGTTACTATAAATTAATTTTGTTGGGTTATGTTTAATGATGATGCTTAATTGGGATTGAGAATGCTATCAACCATTCTCAATGTTTAACAACTACCATGATAGTTAAATAAATTTTATTCCTTTGAAGTAGGGAAAATTTGGCTTTACGCAAAAACTGTAACCACGGAACTTTCCACCAGCCAAATATGCATATAGTATAGCTGTTGCATTCCATTACTCTCTATGTGTTACCTTGCCAGCATATTCCATGTGCTGACCCGTTTTCAGGCTGCAACGTTAATGTTGCAGACTTTTCAGACAACGATTAAGGAGTTTTTAGGTCGTGGTTCTATACTCAGTGATGCCGTTGGAGTTGATGGACTCACTTATCTTCCAAGCCTTCCGCTGTTAACGTTATTAGATGGCCTTAAGCCATATTTATTGTAATAAGTTCTCTTTTGAGACACTCGATGTAATAAGTGTGTGATTGCTACTTTGCTATAAATCCTCCGAGTACTATGTGGTGTCAGCATTACTGATCCAGGGATGACACCGGAGCACAGAGATCAGACTGTTTGAGGTCTGGTCGCTACAGAGATGGTATCGGAGCACACGCTGACTGTAGGACACGACCACTAAGCTAAAAGACCTAGATCACTATTCACTCTCTTCTTCTCTGACCTCTCATCTTTTCTACTCTTTAGGATGGCGGATGCAAGGAACAAGTTCACACAACCGGATGAAGATACACCATTTGGACGCCACTTGAAGGAAGTCACTAGATACCTGAAGATAGGAGTACCAAGCTTCACGGGAACCTACAATGCCACTTTACCTGAAGAAGAGCGCTGGATGATTCAAGTTCAAGTTCCAGGAAGGACGTTCATGCCAGTCACTGAACCCATAGAGTTTTCTTTTGATGCACCGACTTGGAGTCTAGGAAAGAGCATGGCAGCTCACATAGCCATGGGACGCATTGGAGAAGTCTACCGCAAGGATCTCAAAGATACTATCTACCAGATTTGTGGGCGCCGAGATGAACACTGGGAGATGATCAGCACCAGGAAGGATAGATCAATCACAGCTTTTATCCAGGAATTAAACCAGCACATTTGACGACAGGAGAACCAGATGTGTGCCGACATGATAGATCTGAAGAAGGCTAAGAATAGAATCAAGGAACTGGAGGAAGAAATCAAGGCTACACGTGAAGATTATGAAGAAGAAATTGAAGTATTGGTGGAGAAGAATGACGACCTGATCAAGAAGATTGGAATATTTATGGGAGGCCCGACACCAGTAGATGAAGATGAAGAACCCAAGGAGATTAGCCCGGAAGACTACATCATCATCGACGGCACCGACTCAGAACCAGATAGTAGCGATGATGACTATGTTGATGAAGCTGGAGCAGATATTATGGAGTCAACGACCGAAGAATATTTCTAGTAGACCACCTCATCAGTAGTAGTAGTCCACCATGTAAATATAGTAGCCCGAGCACTTTTGCGATAGTTAGATCGACTGTATGCCCTTGTTTGATTGAATGAAGTGAATTGTTTGCTTTTGCCTCATGTGCATATGGGTAGTGTTTTCTCTTTAGACCCCCTCTGTTCTTACATCTCATCTTTTCTAAACCCTCACATGCCCCCGAGACGTGACCCCGGATTTGCCTTTCCACCGGAGCTCACCCAGTTGATCCAGCAGCAGAACACATTGATGCAGTTGCTAGTCCAGAATCAGAATCAGGGGAACAACAACAACAACCCACCACCACCACCACCACTTGTTGATCACTTAGCCTGTTTTCTTAGGCTGAATCCGCCGGTGTTTTCCAGTAGCACCGAGCCGATAGTAGCAGATGATTGGCTCCGCAAGACAACTAGGGAGTTGACCACAGCAGGATGCACAGATGTGGAGAAGGTGAAGTTTGCCGCACATCAGCTAGAAGGACCCGAATCATCATGGTGGGAGAATTTCACAGCCACTTTCCCAGTCGACACTGTCACATGGGACCAATTTTAGCAGGCTTTCCGTACTGCCCATGTTTCAGCAGGAGCTATGGCCATGAAGAAGCGTGAGTTTCATAACTTGCGCCAAGGAGGATGGACAGTTGGCCACTATGTGAAGGAATTTAGTAAGTTAGCACGTTATGCCCCAGATGACGTCGCTACAGATGCAGCTAAGCAGGAGAAGTTTCTAGAAGGACTGAATGATGAGTTGAGCATGCAGTTGATGGTAGCCACCTTCAACAACTACCAGGAGTTGGTAGATCGTGCCCTTATGATTGAAGGGAAGCAGCAGCAAATTGAGAATCGCAAGAGGAAGTATGGACAAGGAAAGTACAATTCAGGAGCTCAGCAGAAGCCACGTTTTACCCCTAGACCAGGAGGGCATTTTCAGCATACCCATGGAGGAGGTAGCTCGCACAATCACAATGGCACCAAGAATGGTAATGGTAATGGAGGAAGCAACGGCCAGAACCGCACCAACCCCTCGACCCCAGCCAAGAAGGACCTAAGCCAAGTCACTTGCTATAAGTGTTCGAAGACCAGACATTATGCCAATGAATGTCCTGAAGGCCAAAATGGCAATGGAAGTTCTGGGAAGAAGCCGAACCCTTTCAACAGGGGACAGGTGAACCACATTAGCATGGAGGAGGTTGAAGCTCAGCCCGATGCAGTAATAGGTAAGTTTTTGGTTAAGTCATTTACTGCACTCGTTCTTTTTGATACTGGAGCATCGCATTCATACATCTCAAGGGGATTTGTGGATAAGTATAACCTACCAACCCAAGCCCTTCGGTCACCCATGTTAGTAACCTCGCCTAGAGCAGAGTATGTGGCTAGTCTATGGTGTGATCGGTTACCATTAAGGATTGGTAACTATGTATTTCTCTCAGACCTAATAGTATTGGAATCTCAAGGATTGGATGTGATATTAGGCATGGATTGTTTATCAAAGTATGAAGGGAGTATTGAATGTGCTAGTAAGTCAATTTTGCTTACCACCCCAGAAGGGAGAAGGATCAAGTATGTATCCCGGCATGTGCCAATGAGGACTCAAGTAAATTGCCTAACAGGAGTTGTGCAGGAGGAAGTACCTATAGTAAGGGATTTCCCTGATGTATTTCCAGAAGAGTTGCCAGGCATGCCCCCGGATAGAGATATTGAGTTTTTGATTGAGCTATTGCCAGGCACAGGGTCAATATCAAAGAGACCATATAGGATGCCAGCAAAGGATTTGGTGGAAATTAAGAAGCAGATTAAGGAGTTACTGGATAAGGGATATATTCGCCCAAGTTCTTCACCTTGGGGATCGCCAGTACTTCTAGTGGAGAAGAAGGATGGATCGTTAAGGATGGTTGTTGATTATCGAGGATTGAATGAAGTAACGATCAAGAACAAGTACCCACTACCAATGATCAACGATCTGTTTGATCGATTGCATGGAGCGAAGGTATTTTCGAAGATCGATCTGCGATCAGGATACCACCAGTTGAAGATTCGAGAACAGGATATTCCGAAGACAGCTTTTACTACCAGGTATGGGCTGTATGAGTATACCGTTATGTCATTTGGTCTGACTAACGCACCTGCCTATTTTATGAACATGATGAACAAAGTGTTTATGGATTTTTTGGATAAGTTCGTCGTAATTTTCACTGATGATATCCTGGTTTATTCGAAGAATGAAGAGGAGCATAAGGAGCATTTGCGTTTGGTACATGGAAAGCTCAAAGAACACCAATTATATGCCAAGTTCAGCAAATGTGAGTTTTGGTTGAAGGAAGTAGGATTCCTCGGACACGTTATATCCGGAGAAGGTATAGCAGTAGATCCCGCTAAAGTTGAAACCGTGACCAAGTGGGAAGCCCCAACAACAGTTGGAGAGATCCGGAGTTTTGTTGGACTCGCAGGATACTACCGGAGATTTATTGAGAATTTATCAAAGATTGCGAAGCCTATGACTGAGTTTTTAAAGAAAGATACCAAGTTCATATGGACAGAGGAGTGTGAGGCTAGTTTTCAGGAGTTGAAGAAACGCTTGGTTACCTCACCAGTGTTGATTTTGCCAGACCAGACCAAAGATTATGAGGTGTACTGCAACGCTTCACGTCGAGGACTTGGAGCATTGCTTATGCAGGAAGGGAGAGTTGTTTCATATGCCTCAAGACAACTGAAGCCTCACGAGTTGAATTATGCCATGCATGCTTTGGAGTTAGCAGCCGTAGTGCATGCGTTGAAAACATGGAGACATTTTCTCATTGGTAATCATTGTGAGGTGTACACGGATCGTAAGAGTTTGAAGTACATTTTCACCCAGAAGGAGTTGAATCTCAGACAAAGGAGATGGCTGGAGCTTATCAAGGATTATGATATGAGATTTCATTATCACCCCAGAAAGACTAATGTAGTAGCTGACGCATTAAGCCGCAAGAGCCATGTCAATACATTAATGACGGGAGAAATACCCAAGGAGTTAGCAGAAAATCTTCGTGAACTATGTTTGAAAATAGTTCCTTGAAGCTATGTAGCAGCATTGGAGATTCAGTCAACTTTGATGGATAGAATCAGAGAAGCTCAGAAAGCTGACAAAGAGATTGCCACTATAAAAGAGAAACTGAGCAAAGGAAAAGCTAAAGGATTTCATGAGGATGAGCACAACACCCTATGGTTTGAAGACCGTGTTTACGTGCCCAATGACCCGGAGATCAGGAAGTTGATTTTGCAAGAGGCACACAATTCACCATATTCAATTCATCCAGGAAATACCAAGATGTATCTGGATTTGAAGGATATTTTCTGGTGGACCGGAATGAAGAAGGATATAGCAGAGTATGTAGATGTATGCCAGAGAGTAAAAGCAGAGCATCAGAAGCCAGCAGGATTGTTACAACCATTGCCGATACCCGAATGGAAGTGGAATAAGCTAGGCATGGATTTTATCACGGGATTGCCCAGGACTCGTTCAGGCTATGACTCAATTTGGGTTGTTGTTGATCGATTGACGAAAGTACCTCATTTCATCCCAGTAAAGACCACTTACACCAGTGCTAAGTTGGCAAAGATATACATGATCAGGATTGTATGTCTGCATGGAGTTCCAAGGAGTATCGTATCAGATAGAGGAACCCAATTTACCTCATAGTTCTGGAAGCAGTTGCATGAAACTTTGGGTACCAGGCTAGAATTCAGCACAGCTTTTCATCCATAGACAGATGGACAGACCGAGAGGGTAAATCAGATTTTGGAGGATATGCTAAGAGCTTGTGCGCTAGATTATGGATCTAGTTGGGACGACAATTTGCCATATGCAGAGTTCTCTTACAACAACAGTTACCAAACCAGTTTAAAGATGGCCCCTTTCGAAGCCTTGTACGGAAGGAGGTGCAGGACACCGTTGTCATGGGACGAAGTGGGAGACCGTCAGTTGTTTGGTCCTGACTTGATTAAAGAGTCTGAACATAAGGTGAAGTTGATTCGCGATAGGCTCAAGGTAGCCCAGTCCAGACAGAAGAGTTATGCGGATTCTAAACGCAAGGAGACAGTTTATGAAGTTGGAGATAGAGCTTATCTTCGAGTATCCCCACTTCGGGGAACAAAACGTTTTGGAGTCAAAGGAAAGTTAGCACCATGATTTGTAGGACCATATCGAGTATTGGAACGTATGGGGGAAGTAGCCTACAAGTTGGAATTGCCCGAAGGATTGTCAGGAGTACATGACATGTTCCACGTTTCTCAGCTGAAGAAATGTCACGCAGAGATGGCTGACATCCCGTTGAGAGATACAGTGCCTTTGGAAACTATTCAGTTGGATAACAATTTGACCTACAAGGAGAAGCCTGTTAAGATCCTCGAGTTTGCCAACCGAGTTACTCGCAGCAAGGTTATCAAGTTTCGCAAAGTACAGTGGAGCCACCACTCAGAGGATGAGGCCACCTGGGAGCGAGAGGAAGATTTGTTCAAGGACCACCCTCACCTATTTTCTAGCCAACCCGAATCTCGAGGGCGAGATTCATCTTAAGGGGGGTAGGTTTGTAACATCCCAAATTTTCAATTTGGAATGTTATACATTAGATCATCAATGCATATCATATTTCTTTTGCATTTTGGTTGATCCTAGAAATTCTACGCAACTCAATGACCCATGGAGAGAGTTGGGGATTTCGATATTTTCATATTTGAGTTCTCTCAAATTTTGAGAATAGGATCATTTGGTTTTATTTATTTTATCATCAATTATTTCTACTACAAAAATATGAGAGAGGGAATAAAATGACTTTCCCAAAATAAAGAAATATTGAGGATTTAATAATAAAATCAAATAAGATTTTATTTCGGAGTTTTTTCGGTGTTTTATTTTAATTAGGAAAAGTGCGTTTTTCAAAATTGCATTTAGGTTCCAAATAAATGTTCACCTTGTGAGGCTTGATTTTAGAAGCCCGTGAAAATTTATTTCGGAATTTTTGGAGTCCATTTAGTATTTCTTTTTCTTTTTCTTCCGAGCGAAATATTAAAAAAAAACCCCGCGCCCGACTGGGCCAAGGGCCCAGCCGAGCCAGGCCGGCCCAGCCACCGCCACCTCCCGCTCGAGCAGCCGCCGAACTCGGGAGGAGTCCGAGCCGGAGCCGCCTCGCCGCCGCCCGACCCCCTCCCCAAGGCAGCACCCCCCTTCTCTTAAATACCAAGCCACCCCGCCGACCTCACCCTACCCCGCCACGCCGCCCGCCAGCCGCAGCCGCCCCCGCTGCCTGCTGCTGCTGCCGCCGCCGCGCACCGCATGCTGTCGCCGCCACTGCCGCTGCCGCTGCCGAGCCGCCCCGCCGCCCCGCATAGCCGCCGCCGCCGGAGCCCCACCCCGCCCGCCGGAGTACCTCGCCGGAGGTATAGCCGCCGCCGTTCGCCGTTCGGTTTTTTTAAGAAACCGCCTCAGGTTTTTTTCGAAACCCTAGATCGGTTTATTTCTCTGGTTTACATAATTAGTGAACGTTCACCGATTCATTCATTTTAACGAACGCGTTCATTGTTTAGTTTCAGATAATGAACGTTCGTTCGTTAATCTGTTCTTCGTTTTTCTTTTCTCAGATTAAATCCTTGATTTTTCTGATCGCGATTTCTGATCCGATTTTCATTTTAGTTTAACTTTTCGCTTGTTTATCGGAATCAGGCGATTCAAGCGCCTAGGGATTCGTCTCGAACCCCTCTATCCGTTTAACCAACCTAAACAAGATTTTGCTACTAAAAAAATTGCCCTAGATCTAGATAGCTAGAACGAAGTTGTTTTCTTTCGCTGTTTCACTTTCGTTGCTTCGTTCGATTTGATTCTTTTGCCAACCGGAGTTCTTAAGTTGAATCTTCTGGTTAGATCTCTTATTCGAGTTTTACCTGTGCATTAGATGAGTACTTATTGTATGCTCGTTTGTTTGTTTACGATAGAATATCCGGAGTGCGCCGCTTGTTACTTCGAATCGCTAGGTTTCCCGGATCATCAGCAAGGAAAGTAACACTTTGATCACACCTTTTCTACTACCCAATTTTATTACATTAGATCAATCCTCACACATTGCATGATTAGGATCTAATTAAATTGTGGGATGGGAAGTAAATGAGGTAGTACCTATTACCAGTTTATTTTCAAACCTTTGGGAGTTACTTCTACGTTTGCTTATCATGCCATGCTATGCTAGTAGAGGTGGATTGGGTGAGTGAAACCCGCTGGCTGCTTTTCACAATGTGCCCCTGAACTCCGAACTTGACAGTTCCAATGAGCGAGCTCTGCAGGGCTTACCTACGCCTGTGATCAACTCTTCGGCCGAGCCCGCTGGCCTTGCTGCTGTCAACTCCATCATGGCACCAGCAAGTCCCTCTGTTGTGACTCGTGGTCGTCGGGCTCGGGCACCTGCTCCCATCTCCACTGTGGAAGTACGCCGAAGCAATCGTTCAAACAAATATAATGGCTTCAAGGTCAACCAGGTGATTGAAACCCGCACCGCCACCTCCAAGGTTAAGCCCAGGCTGGTTCCCTCGATTGGCTCCTCCTCTTCGGCCATAGAACCAAACTCTGAAGTGGTTCCTCACACTCCTGTCCATGTCCTGCAGTCTATTGGTATTAACAGATGTGCTGTTCCGGCGGCTGAACTGACTGAAGATATCCTCACGGCTGCACCTGCCCCATCTTCTGCTGCATCCACTCCCACAGGTTCTACTGCCAATGTTGACCTACCTGATGAGGCGAGGCTATCTAGGGCCTAGTTCGTTTACTCCTCATGCCACTTTTGCGTAGTTGGGAAGTGCTCTGTTGGAACATACGCGGCATCAACTCTGACGATAAACAGCTTGCACTGAATAACGCCATTAGAACCAGTGGCTGCTCGGTTGTTTGCATCCAAGAGACAAAGAAAACCACTTTTGATTTATCGTTTATTAAGTCATGTTGCCCTAGACAATTTGATCAATTTGCCTATGTCCCCTCTCAAGGAGCCTCGGGTGGCTTGATTACCATTTGGAAAAGCTCTTTGTTTACTGGCGCTGTGGTTTTCTCATCTCATTTTGCCTTGGTCATTAATTTTACTAGCACGGTATCGTCCCACTCATGGACGCTCGCTAATATATATGGCCCTTGTTCGGGTGACGCGCGTATTACGTTTACCAATTGGCTTTATAATCTGGATATACCCAGCTCACAGGACTGGCTCCTAGTTGGCGATTTTAATTACATTCGTGCGCCTGATAATAGAAATAAGCCAGGGGGGTGCCCATCAGACATGTGCACATTCAATGATATTATCCGCAAGCAAAGCCTTATTGAACTTCCTATCAAGGGTAGATTGTACACTTGGAGCAATATGCAACAAGACCCACTGCTTGAACAACTTGATTGGTTCTTCACTTCGTTGCACTGGACCAACGTATACCCCAACACCATGGTCAAGCCTCTTGGTAAGCCTGTCTCCGACCACGTTCCTTGCATTATCTCCATCCAAACCTGCATTCCTCGCAGCAAGGTCTTTAGATTTGAACCTTTCTGGATCCTGCATCCTGGCTTCATGGATCTTGTTCAAGATGTATGGAATAGACCGGTGAGAGCACAAAACACTGCGACCCTTCTCTGTCGCAAATTCAAAGCTTTACGCCATGCCCTAAAAATCTGGAGCAAAAATCTCTCCCGTTTGTCTGTAGCCATTGCTAATTGCAACGAGTCCTTGGCGCACCTAGATGATCTTGAGAACAAAAGAGCCCTTTCTATTCCTGAAGCAAACTTTCGGAATATCATCAAGAAACATCTCTTGCGCCTCCTTAAATACCAAAATCAATACTGGAAAAAACGATGCACAATTCGATGGATCAAGTTTGGGGACGAGAATACCAAATTCTTCCAGGCTGTTGCCACAGAACGGTATCGGCGCAATAACATTGCAACCTTCAAAATAGAGGATGGTTCAATCATTGACAATCACGATGGAAAAGAAGCACTCCTGTTTCGTACATACACTGATCGCCTGGGTACTTCGCGGCCTGCACAAATGAAATTTAACCTGCCTAATATTCTGCAGCACCATGAGGACCTTGACCAGCTGACTATGCCTTTTACCCATGAGGAGATTGATGCTGTTATCAAAGAAATGCCAGCCGATCGTGCTCCCGGCCCGGATGGATTCAGTGGTGCATTCCTTAAAGCTTGCTGGCCTATTATCAAACACGATTTTTATAACCTCTGTGAAACATTCCACCAAGGAGACTTGGACCTCTCCAGTATAAATGATGGCCTCATCACACTGATTCCTAAGATCACCTCACCAGAGACTGTTAATGATTACCGCCCGATCACCCTTCTCAATTGCTGTCTTAAGCTAATTACAAAGCTGCTAGCTAATCGCCTGCAACGAGTGATCTTAAAGGTTATCCACAAGAACCAATATGGTTTCATAAAAGGGAGGACGATACAGGATTGCCTGGCCTGGGCATTTCAATATATACATCAATGCCATGCATTGAAGAAGCAGATTATCTTGTTGAAACTGGATTTCGCTAAAGCCTTTGATACAATCGAACACGCTCCCATGATCACCATCATGAAACACCTGGGATTTAACGACAAGTGGCTGTCTTGGATTAATTGCATCTTCTCGACAGGGCGATCATCAGTTCTACTGAATGGTGTCCCGGGCCGACAATTCCACTGCCGCACAGGTGTACGCCAGGGGGACCCTCTCTCCCCATTGATCTTCATCATTGCGGCTGATCTCCTACAAGCTGCTATTAATGACGCCTTTAGAGAAGGGAAAGTCCAACTGCCCTTTCCCTGCATCGGCCAAACGGACTACCCAGTAATCCAATACGCCGACGACACCATCTTGGCCATGCCTGCATGCCCTCAGCAAGCTGCAGTCATCAAACAAATCCTTGTGGACTATGCTTCTTCCATCGGCCTCCGAATTAATTTCCACAAGTCAACACTAATCCCAATCAACATGACTCAAGAGGCTGCCTTGGCGCTTGCGACCTTCTTTGGATGCTCAGTCGGATCCATGCCCTTTACCTATCTTGGATTGCCTCTCGGCACGTCTAAACCGACCATCCTTGATCTGATGCCCCTAGTCTGCAGTGCTGAATGACGACTCACCTCCACGATCTCAATGATGTCCTACGGGGGCAAACTCTCGTGGCTAAACGCTACCGTCACATCTCTACTCATCTACGCCATGTGCACTCTCAAATTTCCGCCCCAGTTAATTGAGATGCTCGACAAAATCAGAAGGAGATGTCTCTGGACCAAAAAGACAGAACATGGGGACAAGTGCAATTCCCTTGCCGCGTGGGAGATGGTGTGCAAACCCAAAAAACATGGCGGCCTTGGGGTTATCAACATTAAGGTGCAGAATGATGCCCTACTCATGAAATTTTTACACAAGTTTTACAACAAGCTTGATGTCCCCTGGGTACAGCTCATTTGGAACACATACTATACCGATAAGGTTCCTCACGCCACTGACCCTGTGGGCTCTTTCTGGTGGCGCCAAATCCTCAAACTTACGCCTGTATTTCGAGGGATTTCACAGGTCCGAATCGTCTCGGGTGACACTGCTCTGGTTTGGAAAGATCTCTGGGCGCCAGATATTTTGTAGGCTTCTCACCCCCATGCATTCTCCTTCGACATGCACGAGGACGAGACTGTCAAGGATTTCTTGGAGAGCACGGCATTGTCGGAAATATTTCACCTACCACTCTCCCCGCAGGCCCTGGACGAAGTCCGAGACATCCAGCAGATCTCAACGCACGCCCATCCGTCCGCGTCTGTTAATGATATTTGGTACTATACCTGGGGGAAATCTATTTACCGGCCGGCGGACTACTACAAATTCTTCTTCCAAGACGCCAACGCCCACCCAGCCTTCTCCTTACTCTGGCGCTCTCGTTGCATCATGCGGATCAAAGTCTTCGGTTGGCTGCTGATGGTCGACCGTCTAAACACACGTGACATGCTCAAGCGTCGACATTTTGACATAGGTGACGACCACAGCTGCCTGCTCTGCGGCAATCATGACGAAGAAACTGTGGATCATATGATATTTACTTGCACATTCAGTCAAGCTTGCTGGCGTAAACTTGGGATCAGCTGGCCACCCTTCACCTGCCGCCTACAACTACTTCAACAGGCTAAACACTCCTGGGGACGTCCATTATTCTTTGAAATCTTCCTGGTGGCAGCCTGGAGTCTCTGGAAAGAAAGAAACAACAAACATTTCAGGAGGATTACGCCAACTATCGGTGGGTGGCTGAATAGATTCAAGGAAGACTTTGATCTCCTCAAACATAGGACTAGGGGGAGTCATCCTGCTTTTATTTCTTCTTTTGTTTCTGAATTGAATTAATAACACCACGCCTCGACCACCTGCCCCTCTCTGGAAGGGCAGCATGGCAAAATAGGGCAACTACATATGTACTAATCCTTGTAACACCCTGTCTATATATACATATATGAAAACACAGTAGGAGCCTTTCCTACTGTTTACCCTTCAAAAAAAAACTTAAACACACATCTAGGTGGATTGAGGCACCTGGGTATTCCAGGACTTGCCTGTTTTTCTTTTGGACCGCCACCCAAGCTCAAAGGGATCATAAGACTATTCATACTAGAAACTTCCGTGTGCAGCCACAAGCTATTATGGGCTCTAGCATAGTTGACTAAGTTGTGCGAACTCTTACAGTGGTAGACTAGCAGATGTTGGGGATATAGGTGGTACGGTCTACCCGATCGTAAGGTGCTAGCGCTTCTGAAAGACTATGTCTCGGTCATCCGTCTTCTCAAACACCCTGTAGTGCGAGAAACCAAACGGAGGCGATCGAGTCTTGTGGGTAAAAGTACGCAAACCTCTGCAGAGTGTAACAAACTAATCATGATTAGCCGTGTCCCCGGTTATGGACATCTTGAGTATCTAGCACACTAGTAGAAAACAGGGCTTTGGTCTAGGCCGGGTCAGCCCATTAGTCCCAGTTCAGTCCAGAACCGGGACCAATGGGGGCATTGGTCCCAGTTCGTGAGCCAGGGGGCCGGCCGAGCCACGTGGTCCATTGGCCCCGGTTCATCTAGACCTTTTGGTCCTGGTTGGTGGGATGAACCGGGACCAATGAGCCTCGCTCCTGGCCCATAACCATTGGTCCCGATTCGTGCAACAAACCGGGACTAAAGATTAGACCTTTAGTCCCGGTTTGAGGCATGAACCGGGACTAATGGGGTTGAGACCTTTAGTCCCGGTTCGTGCCACGAACCGGTACTAAAGGTCCCATTTTCAAACTCTACCCCCCCTGTGGATCGCCTTTTCAGTTTTAAAAAAATAAAAGAAAATGATGGAAATGTCAAAAAAATAAAAGAAAATAAGTTTCCCATGTGATATGTGGTCTAGTTGTTGGGAAAATTTACAAATGTGAATTTTGACTTTATTTGCAAAATCTCTCTGAAATTTGTAAAAATGGGCATAACTTTTGCATACTAACTCGGATGAAAAAGTTTTTTATATGAAAAATCATCTACTCGAAAAGTTACATCCGAATTTAACTGGGCAAACTGTGGGCACCCTGTTAAACATTTTCAAAATCCTCAAAAACCTAATAGAAAAAAGTTACGAGGCTTTTAAGATCTAGAGTGAAAAAATTCGAAAAAAATTCAAACAGTGGGCAAACTGTGGTCAAACAATGGTCAAACTAATTATTCTAGAATATTAGTGTTACTAAATAATTATTTCTGTTATTTCAATTTTGGTCAAATCTGGTCAAACTGTGGTCAAACAATGGTCAAACTAATTATTCAAGAAATATTAGTGTTACTAAATAATTATTGTTTTTTAAAACAATAGTTTCAAAATAAAACTATGAAATGTGTCACTTCATGCTCAAGCAAAATTCCTGAAGGTTAATAGGATTGACATCTTAGTATTGTTAGGAAAACAACAAGTGTAGACTTGGAGTGAGGGAGAATAGAACCCGGAAGTTAAGCATGCTCAGGCTGGGGGAGTGGGAGGATGGGTGACCGTTCGGGAAGTTAGATGATTTGGAATGATGAGGGGTGATTAGAGGATAAATTGAGAAGTGATGAGGGGTGGTGATTACAGACTAGAGGTTGAAATAATTCAGAAATTTGAAAATAAAAAAATTCAAAAAAAAATCATAAAATTTCCTTTAGTCCCGGTTGGTGTTACCAACCCGGACTAAAGGTGGAGATCCATGTGGCCGCACCCTTTAGTCCCGGTTCTGGATTGAATCGGGACTAAACGGATAGGCATTAGTACCGACCCTTTAGTCCCGGTTCCAGAACCGGGACTAAAGGCCCTTATGAACCGGGACTGAAGGCCCTTTTTCTACTAGTGGCACTGGATTATCATGTGAATCTCAACATGTTACTCTAAATTAATTTTGTTGGGTTATGTTTAATGATGATGCTTAATTGGGATTGAGAATGTTGTCAACCATTCTCAATGTTTAACAACTACCATGATAGTTAAATAAATTTTATTCCTTTGAAGTAGGGAAAAATTGGCTTTACGCAAAAACTGTAACCATAGAGCTTTCCACCAGTCAAATATGCATATAGTATAGCTGTTGCATTCCATTACTCTCTATGTGTTACCTTGCCAGCATATTCCATGTGCTGACCCGTTTTCGGGCTGCAACATTAATGTTGCAGACTTTTCAGACGACGATTAAGGAGTTTTTAGGTCATGGTTCTATACTCAGTGATGCCGTTGGAGTTGATGGACTCACTTATCTTCCAAGCCTTCCGCTGTTATCGTTATTAGATGGCCTTAAGCCATATTTATTGTAATAAGTTCTCTTTTGAGACACTCGATGTAATAAGTGTGTGATTGCTACTCTGCTATAAATCCTCCTACTCTACTATGTTTTGTGTTGGTGTTACAAAGTGTTTCTACAATACTACACATAGCTGGAAGATCTTTAAACTTGGAGACTTTGGGTTGGCGATTGGGGCAATATATTGAATATAACTCTTTAGTTTACTATACATGATACAGTTTGTCATATATAAAAAAATCCAGCTCCAATACGGTTGATTAGTACATCATTGGTTGTAACTTCATTATAGATGACAATTGAGACTTTGAATGCGTTATCATATGTTTCCTCCGGGATGGTGTGAAGTGGACCAAGTAAAAGAGGAAGTTATAGTAAGATATCAGTATTAGTGGCGATGTACAATAAAAAACATGCACACATGACATTTTACATATACATGTGAGTCATGTTTTTTCTTATGCTCGTGATGTAGAAACTCTATTTAACCAACATCACATTATCTCGTCATTTGACAATTCTTTCATGTAGTATGCATGATACAAATTTCACATTCCTTTTTGCCGGTTTGAGTGTTCTAGATGCCCACTACATCCACAGTTTGTCCCATAGATTTTCAAATGTAGTTTTGCATATTATATATGTTAGGATTCATTGCATATATGTTCTTCTAACTTCCATTTTTAATGAATTTTTTTGTAATTTTACATATTAGAAAATGCAATATATCGATCCTTAGCTTTCTTACAAATTATTGAAAAACTTTGAGAAGAAGCAACAACGATAGTTTGCCATGTCCTTTGGAAGTTCCCATCCTTGTCAATGCTTTGAATCCTCCACGAGCATACATTCTTGCAAAACAAAGAGAAGGAGAAGGGAAGTGTGCCACGTGTGTGGCCTGGGCCAAATATATTCTAGCTCAAGTATGAGCCAAACATTAAAGGCTAATAAACCGAGCGAACGAAGGTTTTTTGTTGCTATTTGAGGAGTGAAATGAAGAACAAGAGAACAAAGGAGTGAGCTGAGGGGCACCCATCCCCCATCTATTTAACTGCTAGCATACCATAGCCTTAGGCACCACTTAGCCCTTGCAACCTCAGTTTCATAACAACACATTCTGACCACCACAGATTTGATGGCCCCTGTCTCCATCGTTGGCATCAAGCGCCCCGCACCGAGCGACCACGGCGAGTAGCCTAGCGTCTGGTGCAAGGGGTTGTCGTCGCACCAGGCACACCAGAGCACTTTCAAGAGAAAGCAAGTAGTCAACCCTGAAGACCACGGTGGCGATGAAGCTAACAAGTGGAAGCAGCACCGGCCTCTTGCCATCGACATCAACGTGGTGCCCCACAATGAAGATGACGACGACCTCGACAACCCTTTTCATGTCGGGTCCCCTACTGCAGGTGGTAGGTGCTCCCAGCCACCGCACTGGCTGCTCTCACTCATGAACAAGAAGCAAGCACAGGAGAACAAGATACTGGAGCTTGTAGAGCAGCGCTTACACTGGGCCACAAAGCAGCTGATGGAGGAAATGGAGCTAAAGAAGATGCAGCTAGAGAATGAGAAGATGCGTCTGGAGAACATCAGGATCCTTGTGCAGATCAAGCGTAAGGAGTTAGAGCTCAGCGTTGCCAAGCCCAAAATGATCTAGGGTGTGTGCATGCATCTCGGTTGTTTTCGAGTACACTGGATATCAGGGGGGGAGATGAAACATACGGAGGAACAAATAAGAGGCTTCAAGAAAGATTCTATTTCTGCTACATATGAAATTAATGTGTTACATATTTTGATTTTTACATGCTTTCATGTGTGAATGTCTCCATTCATTATCTTTTTTACTTATGGAAATGGATATTAAGAGCTTTTGCTACAGAACCTCCATACTTTGCGGAGCTCATTGAGACAACCAAGGAGGAGGCTTTCATGGATGGAATCATCTCACTCTTGCCACTATTGCCTAATCCAACCTTCACCCCCTTCTGTCTACCTATAGTTATTGCTTAATTCCTCTCCATGTTGTTTGACAATACCAAGATGAGGCATTTGATGACTCTCCATACTTGTGGTGGCCAGAGGAAGAGGCTGTCATAATGTCGATTGGTGGTTGATGAATTTTCCGTATGTCTCTAGCTCCTTTACCCATGGAATGAGAGGCATTGAATGTTCCATGTTTTGTTTCCTCTGAGATAGTGTGGACTGGTCAAAGATGAGAAGGAAGACAGAGAAAGATGTTGGTGTATGTCGTGTCTGTCGTGATGCACAATCCAAAATCGCACACACGTCAAATTTGAGACATACGTGTGCATCATATTTGTCTTTTGTGTTCACTATGTAGAAAAAGTCTTTGACCAGTATCATATACACTTTTTTCTCATATGCCAAGTCTGATCACAAAGGTAGTAACACATACGCGCATCATATAATTATTGTGGGATCTCATTATTCTTTACTACTTTGATACATCATGGGACGTCAGTTTCATTCTTGTACCTATTAGCCACTCATACATGGTTGCAGATGTGAGGTTTGAACTGCCTGTGCAATAAGAAAGAAGCCCCTTTGCTACCCATGTGAGTTACTGATACAAACTTTTATTCATACTTCATTTGTAACCAAAAGACAATAAATGTTTCTCTACACATGAAAATGCAAAGCTAGCAAGTTCTAGCAATGCCATGGCAGGAAGTTGGGAACCAAGACCACCCTCTACTATCCGTCACTAGTACCACATGATGTCGAACCTACTATGAAATCTGATGATATTGGAAATTAGAGCTTCAAGTTGGTGGGGTGTCATCATATATAGCTAGGGAAGGGCCCAATTCAATTCACGGGTATTCAGTTTGAATACTCATTATTTTTTCCAAAAGCTATGTATTTATAGTACATACCATGTATATATATGGAAAATTTTACACATGATAAAATAGTATATAAGCTTTCAGCCTAGTCATTAACTAGCCCACCTCCTAATTCTCTCGCTCCCTGCTCCAACATGGCCCAATGGCCCAATTTACATTCACCTAGTCATCTAGGTCCATTCCAATTAAAATTCTCTCGAAGTACTACAACCGTTGCTGCAATCACACACAACCCTGATTAATTCATTCCACGACCTAGCACCTTCCAGAGTCCTTGAAAGCAAGAAAGCTCTTTGTGCAGATGCATGGGGCAGGGGCTTTGCGAGAAGCATCAATAGACAAATGCATTCATTGTTGAGATTGTGCCCGATTGTCGAGCTCGTACATTCGTCAACACATCAATCTTTTCAGGTAATTTTTTTATTTTCCTCAACTGGATGATATTTCATTATGGCTTGCTCGATTAATTGTTGGATGGGTGTCTATGATTGATTTCTATGGAGGTGTCTAGTACGGATTTCTATGTTTCCTCCTTTTCTTTTTTCAATTCAAATTCATATAATAAAAGAATAAGGAGACACTACCTCACCCCTATTGATAACTTTTTTAGCCACTACCATCAAAACAAACCCTAACCCTTGTCACTCACTATGCTTTATGTAATATGGCTTAAGCAATGGTAAAATGGGATTCTTTTACTATGACTGCATCCAGCTCGAATAATGCGATATCTCACACCGAGTTCAAAGATACTTAACCCTTCCTCCTCTAGAAGTTTTAGATGCTACTCCATTTGTATTTTCTGGTTATGTAATTCTAAGTCCTTTAGTATCATTCATAGTTGTTTCCATGATTTTGGACATGTTTGCAATCCTAGAAGAATTTTCAAAAATTTCTCGCCTCATCTCTAGGTTAAAATGGTGTTGTTTGACAAGAAACTTATCTAGTTCATCATTGCATTGACTAGGAGATTTGTTATATCGTACATCAGCTTCCTCAAACTTATATAAAGAATTAACTTCAATAAGAAGAATAGAAGTTTGAGACATAAGAGTGTCACCCATAGGAGGTAGCATTTTTGACTTCAGGGGCTGGGACGTCAAGATGTACATCCCTCTCTTCTTGGATTTAGGGCCTGGTTGTGGTTCTTCTAAATTCCATTCATCATAAATTTTGGCAATCCCATCAAGAAGAACCTTAGCATCATTAAGTGTCCTATCCTTGAAAAACATTTCCTGCATAGCTATCTAGTTGTGTCCTAGATTCAGGGGTTAGAGCATTGTAAAATATACTCCCTCTATCCTAAAATTAGTGTCTCAACTTTGTACTAACTTTAGTACAAAGTTGTACTAAAGTTGAGACACTTATTTTGGGATGGCGGTAGTACCAAGCAAAGCATGTTCTTTGATATTATGGTATGAGTTTGTTAGCATCCCCTCCTAGTGAAGAAAGAAATAGCTTAAGCATAGAGAGAGGGAGAATGTGCCTTTTCTAACTAAAAGTAGGTGTCCTCAAAATAGGAGTTGATGGGTATTATCAAAGTGGAAGTGTGGGTCGTTTATATTCAAGTATTTGCTTTTCTATTAATATTAGAAGATGACTATAAAGTAGTTCTCCCAAAGGAGGTGATGCGGAAGTAACTGTGAGTCCATGAAGCTGAGGAGTTGCCGTCATTCTTACCCATCATCTCTCTGGTGTATCGAGATTTGATGCCAATTGTCGGAATTCTCCTCGTAGTCAATCTCACGACGTCAAGAGGTAGGATATGAACACATGAAAAACACACATAAGGTTCTATGCCGCGTGCAACCTATGTCTTTTAAAACTCTTCTCCTTTTATTATGCTTACAAGGAATGTGCTAGCACTACTGCAGGATGCTGCTAACGCGACACTATGATCAGAGACCCTTCGCCGAAACTGTGTGCGATGCAATAATCGCAAACGGTGGTGTAAAAAACCCGTCAAAAAGGTGCAAAACGTTTGCGATGACGGATGCATCAAACACTGTTCAGATTTTGGTTGTGTGTGCGATGCAGGGCATACAGTTCAGTTTAATGAACTATTTGCGATGAGGAAGATGAACGGAAACGGGCAGCCAGATGAAGGCGTGTGCGATATACAACATACATTTTACTCGGATTAACTGTTTGTGATGAGGCGGAACAATAGAAATGGGAAGCTACATAAAGGTGTGTGCGATTGAGGGCATACGCTTCAGAAGGATTAACTGTTTGCGATTAGGCAACATAACAGAAATGGTCAGCCAGATCAAAGTTTCTGCGATTGATTGCATACATTTCACACTAATGAGCTGTTTGCAATTAGATACAACAAACAGAAACAATTAGACAGATCAATGTGTGCGCTAGACGGGCACACATTCTAATTAAAAGAAGCATGCGTGATGGTAATAACGAGCGCGCACGGTTCTTGGAACAAGACGTGTGCTGACATTGCCTATTGCGGTGCACCCTATGGTGCTAACGCCACATACGCGACCGAGAAAGCGTGCCCACATTACCCCTTTCGGTAATAGTGTCGCACTTAGAACCGTCAATAAATTTTGAGCTTGTGTCCCGCCACATTCCAAATTACAGCCACGCTATATTTAATTGCAAACCTGTTCACTGATCAAAACCTAAATGGTTTCACACTTAGGAGCGTATTAGCACTCGTTTATAAATACTACTACTCCAAGATGACTGCACATTCCTCCTCAACTCCTCATCCACAAAAACAAACAAGTCATTCATCATCGTTCCCTTGCGTCTGCCATGGCTAGCATGAGTTCTGGATTGAGAGATTGCCACCAGGGAGAGGCGATAATGGAAGCGGAAGCACGAGAGATGTCCCGCCACACCGCGAAAGCAGCCGGCATATCCCGCTGCACGGTTGTAGCAGCACAGAGGTCCTGCCGCGCCGCCGAAGCAGCACGAAGGTCCCCCTGCGGCGTTGATGCAGCAAACTGGTGCGGTCGCGCCGTGGAAGCAGAAGAGATGTCCCGTTGCACCACGAATGCAGCAAAGATGTCCTTCTGCGCCACGGTGGCCTGGGAAAATGTCTCGCGGGCAGGCGAGGAGTCTTACAGGCACATGCATGTGATCGTCCATAGCCAGATGGATCAGATCTTCGGGTGGGCGAGGTTGCAGGACGACATGAAAGCCTCTTTTGAACAGGCTACATGTGTCATCCGGCAACTAAATGAGAGCAATGCAATGCTCCTGGCCGACCGTGACCTGCTGAGGGTGAAGATCGTCAGAAGTGCAGAGGAGCAAGAGGAGACCACTGCCTTGTTGAAGAGGACCGGCGTCATCGTCAAGAAACTTATGGACGAGAATGCCATGATGCGCATCTAGTGCAGAAGGCTGGTGGAGAAATATGTGGATGCTCTCAAGCAGCATCTTGAGGAGAAGAAAGAGCTCATCACTGCTCGCCATGGAGACTAGTTCCCGCGGCCTGCAGCAACACATCAAGAAAGTAGAGATCAACGAGCCATATTGTTGTCTTCCTTCTTCTTTTGCCCTTGTGTGTTTCAGGTGTTGCCATATGTGGCTTTTTAATCATGTTCCTAAATATGTAAGACAATTATTATCCACCATCATCGTCCTTATATTCATCTTGCTTGCTATAAGTCATAGTCGATGCTATATAGGTCCGTCAGATCTTACATCAAGATCCGTGCAAAACTTTCTTTTCAGATTTTCATTTTTCTCTCTTAAATCTCAGTCTAGTGAGACATAGCCACGCCATGCAACAGGGGCTCGGGTGCCATTAATGGAGAGGTTGGGAGGGAGGTGCGTGGCGGATAGAGGTCAAAGGGTTCTCCTCCTGATGATCACACACAGTGGTCTGATCGCACGCCTCCCATACTCAAATAGCTACCCTGCATGATACCTCCTAGCTAATAAAAAGGGGGCGTGTGGCGGCAAGTAATTGGTAAGTAGAACGCCCACGGTTTCAATAATACTTGTGTTTCTGATTTGTAACGTGATAACACTTGTTCCAAAATGACTTTGTTGATTGTTAATGTGTGCGCCTTCGCAAATCTGACAAAAAATACCATAGCATGTTTGTGCCATGTCATGACACCATGCCAAGTTTCATGATTTTTAGGCGTGTTTTGAATTTACAGGATTTAAAAAACCAAGTTTCTCAATCTTTTCGGCCGAGCCACGATGCCCAGATGTTTGAATTTCATTCCCATTTCTTGCACGGGACCTACAAATTCACCTAAGGACACACATGTGATTTTTAAACCAACTTTGATGCAGTGAAGCATGTGCTTGTAGTTCAAATTTGAATTATGCACACTAAATGCCCAGAAATTCAATTAATGTATAAAAAAGGCCAAACGAATCTGGAATAATTCCAAAATTTAGCATGATACTTCTATTTGGTCTAATCTGCCCGTGTAAAAAATTAAGGCGGGAGAAGGCAGTGTACGTATGTCGTTTCACACATGGAGGTGACAGATTCCCTCTCAGAACCGCGAGGCTTCTTGAGAGAAGCTCTGGTTTGCAAGAAGCTTATACCAAAGCTTGTCCCAATTCGGCCAAAAATTTACCGTAGCATGTTGGTGCCATGTCATGACACCGTGCCAAGTTTCATGATTTTCAGGCCGAGCCACGACGCCTAGATGTTTGAATTTCATTCCCATTTCTTGCATGGGACTAGAAATTCACCCAATGACACACATGTGATTTTTCAACCGACTTTGGTGCACTGGAGCATGTGCTTGTAGTTCAAATTTGAATTGTGCACATTAAATGCCCAAAAATTCAATTATGTATAAAAAAGGACAAACGAACCAGGAATAATTCCAAAATTTAGCACGATACTTTTATTTGGTCTAATCTGCCTATGTAAAAAAATATACCACACCATGTTGATGTCGCTCCATGATGGTATGCCAAGTTTCATGAATTTTAGACGAGTTTGGGCATTACTAGAATTTCAAAACAAGGTATCTCAACATTTTGCCAGCAATCAACAGTGCCCTCGTGTTTGAAATTCATTGCCATTTCTTGCATGGGACCTATGCACACACCAAAGGACACATATTTGATTTTTCAACCAATTTATATGCACTGGAGCATGTGCATGTATTTGAAATTTGAATTATGCACATAAAATGCTTAGAAAACCTAGTTTATGTATAAAAATGTCCAAACGAACCCCAAAAAAATTCCAAAACTTAACACAACACTCCAGTTGTTCTATGTTGACAGTAGAAATTTTTTGAAAGCAATAAGAGGCAACCGATACCGTTTCATCCCCAAAGGTGGCACGTTCCCTACCGAAACCATCAAAGTTGTTGTGAGAAGCTCTCGTTTGTGAGAAGCTTATACCCAAACCCACCCCAAATTGGACAAAAAAAAATTTACCACGACATGTTGATGCCGCTCCATGATAGCATGCCAAGTTTCATGAATTTCAGACGAGTTTTGGATTTACTAGAATTTCAAAACAAGGTATCTCAATGTTTTGCCAGCACTCTACAGTGCCCTGGTGTTTGAAATTCATTCCCATTTCTTGCATGGGACCTAAGCATGCACCCAAGGACACAAATTTGATTTTTCAACCAATTTATATGCAATGGAGCATGTGCATGTATTTCAAATTTGAATTATGCACATGAAATGCCTAGAAAACCCAGTTAATGTACAAAAAATGTCCAAACGAACCCTGAAAAATTCCAAAACTTAACACAACACTCCTGTTGTTCTATGTTGACACTAGAAATTTTTTGAAAGCAATAAGAGGCAACTGATATTGTTTCGTCCCAAAAGGTGGCACGTTCCCTACCGAAACCATCAGGCTTGTTGTGAGAAGCTCTGGTTTGTGAGAAGCTTGTACCCAAACCCGCCCCAAATGGGAATTTTTTTTACTATGGCATGTTGATGCCGCTCTATGATACCATGCCAAGTTTCATGAATTTCAAACGAGTTTAGGATTTACTAGAATTTCAAAACAAGGTATCTCAATGTTATGCCGGCAATCAACAGCGCCCTGGTGTTTGAAATTCATTCCCATTTCGTGCATGGGACCTAAGCATGCACCCAAGGACACATATTTGATTTTTCAACCAATTTATATGCATTGGAGCATGTGCATGTATTTCAATTTTGAATTATGCACATAAAATGCCTAGAAAACCCAGTTAATGTATAAAAATGTCCAAACGAGCCCCGAAAAATTCCAAAACTTAACACAACACTCTGGTTGTACTATGTTGACACTAGAAATTTTTTGAAAGCAATAAGAGGCAACGGATATCGTTTCGTCCCCAAAGGTGGCACGCTCCCTACCGAAACCATCAGGCTTGTTGTGAGAAGCTGTGGTTTGTGAGAAGCTTATACCCCAACCTGCCCCAAATGGGAATTTTTTACCACGACATATTGATGCTGCTCCATGATACCATGCCAAGTTTCATGAATTTCAGATGAGTTTTTGATTTATTAGAATTTCAAAACAAGCTATCTCAACCTTTTGCCAGAAATCAACAATGTCCTAGTGTTTGAAATGCATTCCCATTTCATGCATGGGACCTAAGCATGCACCCAAGGACACATATTTATTTTCTCAACCAATTTATATGCACTGGTGCATGTGCATGTATTTCAAATTTCAATTATGCACATAAAATGCCTAGAAAACCTAGTTAATGTATAAAAATGTCCAAACGAACCCCGAAAAATTCCAAAACTTAACACAACACTCCCGTTGTTCTATGTTGACACAGAATTTTTTTGAAAGCAATTAGAGGCAATGGATATCGTTTTGTCCTCAAAGGTGGCACATTCCTTACCGAAACCATCAGGCTTGTTGTGAGAAGCTCTGGATTTTGGGAAGCTTAGACCCAAACCTGCCCCAAATGGGACAAATTTTTTACGACGGCATGTTGATGCCACTCCATGATACCATGCCAAGTTTTTATGAATTTCAGACAAGTTTTGGATACTAGAATTTCAAAACAAGGTATCTCAACATTTTGCCGACAATCAACAGTGCCCTGGTGTTTGCCATACACTCCCATTTCTTGCTTGGGACCTAATCATGCACCCAAGGACACATATTTGATTTTTCAACCAATTTATATGCACTAGAGCATGTGCATGTATTTAAAATTGGAATTATGCACATAAAATGCCTAGAAAACCCAGCTAATGTATAAAAATGTCCAAACGAACCCCAACAAATTCCAAAACTTAACAGAACACTCTTGTTGTTCTATGTTGACACTAGAAATTTTTTGAAAGCAATAAGAGGCAATGGATATCGTTTCGTCTCCAAAGGTGGCACGTTCCCTACCGAAACCATCATGCTTGTTGTGAGAAGCTTTGGATTTTGGGAAGCTTATACCAAACCTGCCCCAAATGGGACAAATTTTTTACCATGGCATGTTGATGCCGCTCCATGATACCATGCCAAGTTTCATGAATTTCAAACACATTTTGGATTTACTAGAATTTAAAAACCTGGTATCTCAACGTTTGCGGTCGAGTGATGGTGGCAGGGTGTTTGACATTCATTCCCATTTCTTGCATGGGACCTAAGCATGTAACCAAGGACACTAATTTGAACTTTCAACCAATTTATATGCATGAGAGCATGTGCATGTAGTTGAAATTTGAATTATGCACATAAATGTATTGAAAACTCAATTAATGTATAAAAATGTCCAAACGAACCCCGAAAAATTCCAAAAATTAACACAACACTCCTGTTGTCCTATATTGATGCTAGGAAAATAATTGAAATCAAGAAGAGGCAACGGATATCATTTCGTCCTAAAAGGTGAAACGTTCCCTACCGAAACCATCACACTTGTTGTGAGAACCTCTGGTTTATGAGATGCTTATACCCAAGCCTGCCCCAAATGGGACCAGATTTTTACCACGGCATGTTGATGCCGCTCCATGATAGCATGCCAAGTTTCATAAATTTCGGACGACTTTTGGCTTTACTAGAATTATAAAAGCAAGTACGTCGATGTTTGCCGGAGAGCCACGATGCCGTGGTTTTCGAAATTCATCCCCATTTCTTGCATGGGAGATAGGCATAAACCCATGGACACATATATGATTTTACAACCCATGTTGGTGCACTGGAGCATGTGCATGTAGTTTAATTTTGAATTGTGCACCTGAAATGGCTAGAAGACCTATTTAATGTATAAAATGTCCAAATGAACCCTGAATAATTCCAGTTCTTTTACGACACACACATAGTTGCATGTTCACTGCAGATAAAAGGTCTAGCAATTCAAACACCGTCCATTGCCGCTATGACCCCATTATGTAATTCAAATCAAGATGAAAAATCAAGTAGATCCCACATAGTTTATAATCACCATCCATGTGAGATGCAGTACAAAATATTGTGGAGCACCGTTGGTGTATAGTACGCCTATGGCTTACGCGAGAAGGTGCGTTGGCTACAGTCCATAGCTAGCATGTCAAGCACACTAGCTCGCTCCCCAAATACTCCCGCCTATGCATCCCTTGCAATCTCGAAAATATTACTGGCTCGTAATCTCGAAAATATCTACCGCCTGGAAGGTTTTAATGCTTCATAGCACATGATTAGTATGTGCGGACCGTGTGCAATGTCTATTACTCTCGCTCTGCTTCAGTCCCTTGATTCAATTTTTTAGTAGCCCCGGCATTTTACTCCCGCCTCTGCATCCCTCGCAATCTCAAAAATATCTACTCGCCTTCGATCCATATTTTCTGTAGCCCCGCCTTCTTACTCCCTCCTAGTAAAATTTTCAGTTGTCGCAATATTTCCTCAAACACCAAAACCTCCGCTCACAAAGACACAAACCACCCCCGAAACCATTGGTAGGTCGCCGCCATCGCCGCCGCCTCCATCCTCAACATCTGCCTGTGTGTCGGGGAGCTCCTGGAGCCAATGGACAAAAATAGGTTTATCGCGGCCTTTTCGCCCAATGCCGGCGAGGTCGCCGCCGAGGTGTCCTCGTCGTCCTCCACAGGCTCGATCCGCCGTTGCCGGTCCCCCGATCCGCCTGCCACCGCGCCCCTACGCCAGTTCAAGGACTTCCCCGTCCTCCCTCGGACCCGACAGCCGACAAGGTCCTACCTCGGGGTCCGACAGCGGCGGTGGGGGATCACTACAAGAAATATGTCAACTAGTGACCTTCTGTTAGTGACCCTGGAAGAATTGGTCATAGATCTATGACCATTTGAGACCAAATGGTCAAAAGCTGCTCGGGGGGCTCCAAACCCTCAACTATATCGACCATTTTGGCCATAACACTACTAGAAAAACCCCTACTAATGGCGCACCTAGTATGGCTATTAGTGGCGCATCTGTGGTGCGCCATTAATTGCACGCCATTAGTAATTTTTACTAATGGCGCACCACCTGGTGCGCCATTAGTATCTGGTATACTAATGGCGCAGTATAGGCCAGGGTGCGCCATTAGTATGCCTCCCAGGGGCCATGTATACCCAGGTGCTTTGGCATACTAATGGCGCACCACCTCTTGATGCGCCATTAGTAACCGCGGCATACTAATGGCGCACTGCCCAGTGATGCGCCATTAGTATGCACTGTCATACCAATGGCGCACTGTCATGTGATGCGCCATTAGTATGAATATTAGGTTTTTTTTATTTTTTTATTTTCTGTTTTTTGCACAGGTTACAAAATGTATAGTTTGACAAAATATAGACAGCACACATCAACAACAGATTCATCAAATACAATAGAAGATTAGTCTTTGAATACAATTCATCATATTAGTCTCCGAATACAATTCATCATATTAGTCTCCGAATTGAAAAGACCGAACAAAGATAGAACATTATATTACAAGTCTCGAGACCGCGAGTAGCGAGTCTGTCTTCACATTACATGTCGATATCGATCATCTAAACTACCATCACATAGAAGAGAGCTGCGGTCATCACGATGAGCATCATCACGATGAAACTCGTCTTCATCCGGTTCCTCCAACGCTCCCTCCCCTCTCCCGCTAGATAGCGGGCGTATCTAGATTCGGCCTCGGCCCTAGTGGTGTACCCTTTGTAACTGTTACCGCTGAATCGGTGAACCTGTCTCCGACACTCCTCCCAGTCATCGTAGACTCCGGGAACCTTACCCTTGTACACGACATACGTCGGCATCGCTATGCACTAGCCAAACGAAACGTTAGTACCAATTTACAGACAATACATAAGCAATATATAAGTATGCAACAGAACGATCGGAAGAGAAAAGCAAGACATTAATAGCATCGATTACATCTAAGTTGAACGACTCTCGAAACCAAAGAGACATACTACAAGTTCATTAAAGTTTAATTACAACATGAGCCAATCGATGTTTCAGAACTAGACAACTCGACTCAAGGGACCGGAGCGTGGATGAAGCCGCCGTCTATCGTGGGAGTCATGAAAGAACGGGCGTTGTCATCCTGCATTTGTAGCATTGTGTCGATGTCACTGTTGGACGGTTGATTTCTGAGGTAGAACTGCCCCGAGGTACGAAGCACATCTTGATGGATGATTTCCACAAACTCCGACTGGATGCGAAAGAATTCTTGTCGGAGGTCCGCGTCCTGGATTGCCGACACGCTCGCGGCCCAATCTTTGAGTTTACTCGGTAGCAGAAGGTGATGATGGTCCCGTACGATCGCCCGCATGTGATGGATGGCGTAGTAGGCACCCTTCTAACCGCCAGGCGGCTGCTTGACGCAGCAGAACATCGTATTGTGGGAGAACACGTGCTTGCCGTACTTACGAATAGGCCTGGTGAAGGTGCCTCTAGATTGGGCGTAGCCGGGGAGAACATCATCAAGAACCTTCTTGACATTTGTGTAGTCTACGTTTGACTGACGGTCCGGGTGCGCCATTAGTATGCCTCCCAGGGGCCATGTATACCCAGGTGCTTTTGCATACTAATGGCGCACCACCTCTTGATGCGCCATTAGTAACCGCGGCATACTAATGGCGCACTGCCCAGTGATGCGCCATTAGTATGCACTGTCATACTAATGGCGCACTGTCATGTGATGCGCCATTAGTATGAATATTAGGTTTTTTTATTTTTTTTATTTTCTGTTTTTTGCACAGGTTACAAAATGTATAGTTTGACAAAATATTGACAGCACACATCAACAACAGATTCATCAAATACAATAGAAGATTAGTCTTTGAATACAATTCATCATATTAGTCTCCGAATTGAAAAGACCGAACAAAGATAGAACATTATATTACAAGTCTCGAGACCGCGAGTAGCGAGTCTGTCTTCACATTACAAGTCGATATCGATCATCTAAACTACCATCACATAGAAGAGAGCTGCGGTCATCACGATGAGCATCATCACGATGAAACTCGTCTTCATCCGGTTCCTCCAACGGTCCCTCCCCTCTCCCGCTAGATAGCGGGCGTATCTAGATTCGGCCTCGGCCCTAGTGGTGTACCCTTTGTAACTGTTACCGCTGAATCGATGAACCTGTCTCCGACACTCCTCCCAGTCATCGTAGACTCCGGGAACCTTACCCTTGTACACGACATACGTCGGCATCGTTATGCACTAGCCAAACGAAACGCTAGTACCAATTTACAGACAATACATAAGCAATATATAAGTATGCAACAGAACGATCGGAAGAGAAAAGCAAGACATTAATAGCATCGATTACATCTAAGTTGAACGACTCTCGAAACCAAAGAGACATACTACAAGTTCATTAAAGTTTAATTACAACATGAGCCAATCAATGTTTCAGAACTAGACAACTCGACTCAAGGGACCGGAGCGTGGATGAAGCCGCCGTCTATCGTGGGAGTCATGAAAGAACGGACGTTGTCATCCTGCATTTGTAGCATTGTGTCGATGTCACTGTTGGACGGTTGATTTCTAAGGTAGAACTGCCCCGAGGTACGAAGCACATCTTGATGGATGATTTCCACAAACTCCGACTGGATGCGAAAGAATTCTTGTCGGAGGTCCGCGTCCTGGATTGCCGACACGCTCGCGGCCCAATCTTTGAGTTTACTCGGTAGCAGGAGGTGATGATGGTCCCGTACGATCGCCCGCATGTGATGGATGGCGTAGTAGGCACCCTTCTGACCGCCAGGCGGCTGCTTGACGCAGCAGAACGTCGTATTGTGGGAGAACACGTGCTTGCCGTACTTACGAATAGGCCTGGTGAAGGTGCCTCCAGATTGGGCGTAGCCGGGGAGAACATCATCAAGAACCTTCTTGACATTTGTGTAGTCTACGTTCGACTGACGGTCCGGGTCGAAATACGTGGCCATGGAATATTTGGGGCTTAGGAGGATGAGCGTGCAACGTGTGTCACTGCAGAAAACACGGAATGTTAAAAGAAAAACGATCGAAATGTTACGGGACGGTTGAGGGGAGGACTTACTCGGGAAAGTAAGGCACGTGGAAGTTATCCTTATCTTGGTTTGCCAGAATGACGCCTTCGAGGTAAGAACTCGCGACTTGCCGGTCCCCAGCGCTGCCCAAGATCTTGGCACGCATGTAGAAGGGGTCGACTATCACGATGTCCGGGGTCTTGTCGCGAATGATCCGCATCTCCATACTCAGCGAAAATAGCCGAACGAAGGTGTAGTGCAGCGGATGAAGGTTCAACATAGCGTGGATGTCATCAAAACGCAGGACGATCGTACGCCCGATGGAGTTATCCACAAAGCCCTTGCCCTCTGGCACCTTGGCCGCGAAAACCGGGTATGCCACATCCTTCTCCCTGAGACGCCGCTTCTCCAAAGCAAGAACACTGTCATGCAGACTCCACATAGCACCGGTTGCAGCATTGAGCATATTTGTCGGTAGCATCGCCCTACCCGCCACATGCACCCTCCTCGAGATATCCTGCGGTGAAGGTGGCCCATCCTGAGCACGGATCGTACTCGGTGCCGGCTGGCTCGCACCCTTCTTAGTCTTTCTTTTGTGTGCCTTCTTCTTCTCCTGTAATGGGACCGAGTTCTGCTCACAGACCGCCTTCTTGAGTGTGTTGGGGCTGATAATATTTCGCACCTCGCCTATCTGAGGCTCGGTGAAGTCGCCAGCTGGAGGCGTCTCCTGAGAGCTGAACGCCAGACGTCGCCTGTTGCAACTTGGCTTCTCCGCGGTACGAGCTAGATCGATATCGCACACGTCTTTTTGTTGGGTTTGGTTCTTGATAAGGAGGCCCCATGAAGTCGCCATCGTACCCATGCTCGGGAAAGTACCGATCGACGTTGCCAAATGTATCATCGTCGTCGTCGTCGTCGTTCTGATCCTGTGCCATATGCATGTTTGGATCCAGTGGCATAGGGATGTCCGGCACCGTTACGGCGGTCTTGCCATGGGGCCGACTTGGCGCCGGAACGACTGGTGGTGTTGTCTTTGGGGTGGTGTCCCCCGCCCCCAAACAAATCTAGCTCTTCGGCCAAAGCAGGGGCCATCTCGGGCAGGCGCTGAGGGTCATCACGTCTTCATCATCGGCCCCGACGGGTCGAATCGGAGGTAACAAGTCGTCGCAGCCTGGCAGCACCCAAACCAGTTGAACCCTAAACAAGTTGGGTGGCATCTGGGTACCATGGAACAAGGGGTTGCCCGGTTGAACGATTTTTCCCTTGGCGACATCGACCAACTCGTTGTTCACGAAGTTGAGAAGAGTGCACGGAACATCGGCGGCGCCCTGCGAAAACATGTAGGGCGTCAGGGATGCCCAGTCAAAGGCAAGGAGATGAAGTCCTCGGCCGAGAGAGGCTTAATTAGTTACTGTGATGATGGCGTCGAGCTCGGCTAATGTCGAGGCACCGCCAACGGCGGGCGTGCAGTTGACGGAGGGGCCGCTTGCTGAAGAGGTGCCGGCCGGCGTACACCCGGGTGCATTAAGCTCCCGTGCCTGCGTCGGAGACACCAATGCCGCCTCCGCCGGAGGCACCAATGTCCCCGCCATCGCATTATGCGAGTTGCTGGCTGTGAAGCTAGGAATCGGGGGCGGCCCCTGTTGGCCGCCCGCAATCCACGCACTCAACCCCGAGATCAAGGTAGGCACAAGGGCGGTGATCGTCGCTCCGAGCCGTTGTTCCACTTGCTCTTGGACAATCTCCGGAGTCCGCGCCACCTGTGCCTTGAGTTCTTGAACCTCTCGCGCCTGGCTTTCCGAGCTGGTCTTTTTCTCCTTCCGCACACCAGCGGTATAGTATGACCCCCATTTTGTCGACAAGCCTTTGCCGGCCACACGACCAGCTGACGTCGGCTTACTGAGCTTATCCTTGTTCTTCATTACATTCAACCCCCTATTTAGAGTGGTGTCCCAAGGGTTGCTCTTAGTCGACTCCGCGCTACTGCTTTCAATCGCCTGCGGAAGGAATGTGAACCATTTAGAAATTTGGCTTCATTAATTAGAATGCAACCATATGGAGCTAATTACGCGGGGGTGTATTCCTTACCAGAACAAGCTCAAGCACCCTGGTCTTCGGATCCGTGGTAAGCTCCTTTGTTATCGGGTCCTCCTTGTACCAGGCCCTGACATAGTTCCTAGTCTGCTTGTTACCGCTGTATTTCTCGAAGCGGGGCGGTAGGCCTTGCTCGGCACGGTCCGCGTCCTCCTTGTCCCATATAGGCTCCGCCACTCTGTAACCGCCGGGACCGAGTGTGTGTTCCCCTATGTTCAGCTCCCGCATTTGTTTCCCCCACTCACTTGATTGGGAGCTTGCGGTGCTCGAGCAATTGATCTTGAAGTCGTTGTAGTCATCTTCGGTGATCGAAGGATTTTTCTCCTTGATCTTCTGATAACTCTCACCTTTCTCTATCATTCTCTTCACATTGCTTTTCCAAGTAGACAGGGCCTTGCTAATCTTCGTGAGGGCAGCATTATTCACTTTATTCCCTTTGAGGCTTGTGTTTTCAAATTCAGTGGGGAACTTGTATCGTTCGTGCAGCTTCGTGAAGAGGAGGTTGCGCAAATTCCCTCGGTCAGGATGCGTCAGGTTCTCGGTGTTGATCGAGACGGTGCTCCGGACAATGCACCCGAGCTGAAGCGAGTACCCCTTGACTATTCGTTCGGGCGCCGTTGGATTCCCGTTGGAGTCCACTTCAGTAACTTCCTCCTTGAGGGTGCGGAGCACGATCGGGCGCCCGTCCTTCCGTTGCCTCTTCGGTTGGCTGCCATCTGTGCGTGCGCCGCCATCATCAGTGGTGGCATCCTCGGCGGCACCATCAGTGGTGGCATCTGTGTGGTCATCCTCGGCGGCACCATCCGTGGTCTCAGGATCGGTGGGGAAGGCGGCGGCCTCATACAAGTGAGGTTGTTCCTCCATCTCCTGGGACAGCTCCCAGAATGCCTTGCCGCCCGAACCCCCAGCCTCATCGTTGTGGGCCATGTTTCTCTCTAAATAGAAACAAAGTTTGGTCAAAAAGTTGGTTATTGTCAAGGAACAAGATCATGGTCTCATCATTTAGGATTTGTCGACACCGAGGCATCCTAAAATCTAAGCTTTTATCATTGAGGGTTTTTCGACGCCAAGGCACCCTAAAAGCCTAACCTTTCATCATTTCGGTTTTTATCGACACCGAGGCACCCTAAAAGCCATGCATTAGTCACAAGTACGCCGGGGCACTTGATCCTACTTAATTAACTACTAAGATACCCCGGCCCATGCATTAGTCACAAGTACCCCATATGTCATATTTTTAGCAAAGTCATGCTAAAATTCACGGAAAATTTCAGCATGACCTTTGCTGAAAATAGGACATATGGAGTACCCGAATTTGCCGGAACGGAAGTTAATCGACATTCCGGCAAACTCAAGGGCCTCTCGGGGTACCTGCAAAATCATTATCCCAGGTGGACATGGATGCAATGTCACATGTCACATGGATCCCACACCCACAGGAGCTGGTGAAGCTTCATGTGTATTTCACGAAAACCAGCCTGACTAAAGAGCTTTATGTAGAAAACAAATCACTCCACTAGCTCACACAGGATCATCCCTCTAAGCAATTACTCAAAATGGGCACTAGCAGCAAAATGAACATTTTACAATCTAAACTTTTTTTGTCATCTATGTGCTCATTTAACTTTGCTCCAAATAGTATCAAAGTTCTTAGCAAGTAAGTAATACATGCCTGCTTGGCTAATTAGCAAGTAAGTAACTCTTACATTATCAAAGCTTGCCAGTTTCTGAAATCAATTACTGACAGGGAATAGCACAGGCACACAGCAAACCTATAACTTAATGATGGTTATTAGGGAAGACAGGAAACGAGGATGGACAGAACCATATGTTTGGGAAATGCAAATAGAAGTAGTGCTATGAGAGTAATTTTTTTTCAATTTTCATTGATGTTTCAAATTAGATCGGTGCACATGTGGCTGAAATTTCTATTGGTCATCCAAGATGGGTGTTCATAGTAAAGTACTATATAGTGGCACTAACATAACAAAGGATTGCTTTTAAAAAAACATAACCAAGAATCACCTTCCACGTGGCTTCTTCTCTTTAGCCTGGCTTCCTTCTGCAAAGTGGGCAAAAACTTCTGTCTGCTGCAGTAGGTACTTCAGTCGCCCTTTCCCTTCTTGTTCTGTGATCAAAACCACGATGAGAATGCAATACACACCAAAGAATATCATATACAAGAATTGCAGAAATTAAACAAGGTCAGACCCACACTATCTATTCTTTCTTCATGGCAGAATATCATATACAAGCACGAATTTTGTTCACATTTATATAGCAACAAATATTTATACACTCATATAGCAGCACTAAGTATATTGCACTTAGAAGAAGATTTGCTTTTACATCCCACCCAACTTAACAATCTAGTAGAGTTGTGATTTATTAATATTGTCTTTCCTTTGCAGGTTCATGTCAAGTCGATCGAGGATTTCGCGCAGCTGGGTTGTTTCGATGAGAACCAAGACAAGCAGCAGCCCACCAAAGCTTCTTCTACCCAGCAGCAAACACAACAAGAAGAAGTGCGGAACAATGTGATTCTAGTGCTAGTTACTACTGCTGCTGCTGGAAAGGGTGATGATTTGAATCTGATCAAAAGAGGAGGCTTCAAAGTAGAAGGTTGTTTCTGTCATGTTGAGGATTCAAGGAACCTGCCCTAGTGGTATCGTCTTGTTGTACAATTGTCCTTACTACTATAAATGGAAGGATCATCTATGCTTTCTCCAACACCCGGAGAAAAGCCACTACTTTGTTGCTAATGTCCTTGTCTCTATGAAAAGAGTAGGAGCATCATGTTTGGGGTCTGCGTAGTCAATTTTGAGAATCACTGTTGTGTCGAAGGTGGAGACGTTTCACTGAAATTTGGACAGTGGAAGGAAAGAACCATTGGAATTGGTGGAATCTGCAGATATGTTCTGTTACACTACATCATGTTAAAAGGGATGAGAAAAGTGACCACAATATTTCCTGTCATTACAAAAATAGAACTGAAAAGATTTCCAGATTTCATATCTAATAATGCCTGCTTTTTCTTTGTTAGTACAATCATCAAAACCATGAGGTATTTTTTAGAAGAAAATTGGTATATAACTGTCAAACTATCAGTATCTACTATCTAATAGTAAATTTGATGAAATTGCACTTCTTGAAATCTGCAGTTGTGTTGCAATTTCTTATTTGCGCATTTGAAATCTTATCTATCTTGCTTGTTAGGTACAGATTGCACTCACAGTTATAAATTTTTGCAGATGCACAATCATGATAATCTAGACTTAGCACCATGATGCGCATAAGGGTTGTGTGACGATCCTTGTATAAGTTCTGTACTAACATGTTGTTCTTTTAGAGTTTATAATATTTTGAAGTGGACAAACTGAAGATTGGCTTTTTAAGTGCAAAAACTGAAGATACATGCTACGTTATTGTGCAAAACGTTTACATTAACTCTGTGTAAGTGCAAGTGATGAAAATCTGCTCTCCTTATGAGAAAAAAACTGAATACATGCCCTGTTTATCTCAAGAATTGAATGAACATTGGCCCCGAAGCATTTTCTTGACTAAACTATGCTCGTAATCCAATTTATGGCCTAATCTACTCAGATTTTACTCAATGACCATGTGCCCAGAGAAAAGGGGAAGAACAGAAGAGGAGGAAGAGCGTACCACGTCTGTAATCGGGCTAAGCTGTCGCCGGTGACGGTGGAGACGAGGCTGGCTGACCGACCCGGGGCAGCGGCGTCGGGGCGGGGTCGAGGCGGCATCGGGGCGGCGTCGGGGCGGCGGGGCGGCGTCGAGGCGGCGTCGGGGCGGCGGGGCAGCGTCGAGGCGGCGTCGGGGCGGCGTCGGGGCGGCGGGGCGGCGTCGAGGCAGCGTCGGGGCGGCGGGGCAGCGTCGAGGCGGCGGGGCAGCGTCGAGGCGGCGGGGCAGCGGCGGCGGGAGAGGAGAGGGGAAGGGGATCTAGGACGAGGGAGAGGGCGAGGGAGAGGGAAGGCGATGAGAGGGCGAGGGAGGGAGAGGGCGAGGGCGAGGGCGAGGGGGAGGGTCAGGGCAGCGGCGGCGGCGGCGGTGGATCGAGAGGGAGAGGGAACTGGCGAGGGGGAGAGGGAAAGGGGGGATCGGGCGAAGGGGGAGAGGGAAGGGGGATCGGGCGAAGGGGGAGAGGGAAGGGGGGATTGGGCACAATACTAATGGCGCACCTCACCGTGGTGCGCCATTAGGATGTCCATACTAATGGCGCACCTCACCGTGGTGCGCCATTAGCATGTCCATACTAATGGCGCACCTCACCGTGGTGCGCCATTAGTATTTTTTTTTATTTCAACTCGAGCCAACAGGTTATGTACCACCAGAACTGATCCACATCAAGTCCCCTCTACTAGCTCGACTGGTCAGCAGCCAGTTCTCACACCAGGAGGTCCTGGGTTCGACTCCCAGGCTCCACAAATTTTTTTTAGCATTTAAAAAGCTGTTTGATACTTATTTGTGTTTAAATATGTTCAAACTTGTTTAAATAATAACAGTAATATTTTTTTATAAGACAGTAGCATTTAAAAAGCTGTTTGATACTTTTTTTTATAAGACGGTGCGCGGGGTGCGGGGGGTCGGCGGCGGCGGTTGAGTAGGGGAATCGAGGGTGCGGGGGGTCGGCGGCGGCGGCCGGTGGACTGGGGGGGTGCTCGGCGGCGAGGGGGACTGGATCTAGCGAGGTGGGATAGCGATCGAGATGGAGGGGGATCGAGATCGAGTGTCCATGAAATTTAAAAATATTCATGATAGTTCAAAAAGTACTCATGAAATACAATCGAGAAATGAAGGCTACGATTTAAATACAATCGATCTTAGCTAGCTATCTGTTCACAATCTTCTTGCCCTTCTTTTTCGCAAATGGAGTTCTTCTGTGGAACGGACGTCCTTTAGGTAGGGTGGTCCTGCTTCTTCTTGTGGTGTATGCTGCTACTTCATCATTGTCGTCATGTTCGATCCTCGGGTCGCCGTACTTGTCGAAGTCTTGCTCATTGGCTACTCCATCCATTCCGATGATCTTCCTTTTGCCTCTCCTCACGACAAAACGACTGGGCTTTGGCGGGTCGGTAATGAAGAAGCATTGGTCCACTTGGGAAGCCGGTACCCATGGCTCATTTTTCGCGGTGACATTTGCGCCCGCGGTCTTGTATTTGGCTTCGGGTATAACCATGGTGGGGAAATACCGGTCTTCTTTTATGACGTTCTTGGCCCATCTGACACGGAACATCGGTACCTTCTCTCCAGCGTAGCTCAGCTCCCAGATCTCCTCGATCCTTCCGTAGTATCTGTCCTTGTCGTTACCGGTGTAGGATTCCATCGTTACCCCGGAGTTCTGATAACCATCGCTCTTCATGTCCTTGGCCTCGGTGTAGAATATGTAGCCGTTGATATCGTATGCCTCATAGGTCATCAGGTTGTGCTCGGCGCCCTGTGACAAGGCGAATATGAGTTGTTCTTCCGCGGAAGAATCCTCATGTAAAGGGTACGACAGAAGCTTCTTCTTGAACCAACGCGTGAAACATGAGTTGTGCTCTTTGAGTGTATCTCCGTCCGTCCTCTGTTGGCCTCGGTCTTTGTACGTCTTCTTAATAAAGGTTTTGTGCTCTACCACCCAAGGATCGACCACGTCTATGTGTTGTAGCGCGACTAGGTTTGCTCTTTCAAAGTCGGCGAGTCGACCCTCGAAGTCGACATGCATTTCGCGGCGACCCTCACGGTGACCCCATCCAGCGAGCCTGCCGAGGTGCCTGTTGATGGGCAGACCAACGGGGTTCTCGATGCCTAGATAATTCGTGCAGTAGGAGATGCACTCTTCGGTCAGAAAGCCCCTGGCTATGCTTCCTTCTGGACGTGACATGTTGCGAATGTATCCTTTGATGACACCATTCATCCTTTCGAATGGCATCATGCTGTGCAGGAACGTCGGCCCGAGTTGGATGATATCCTCCACTATGGACCAGCAGATGCACCATAACGTCGAAGAATGCGGGCGGGAAGTACATCTCAAGCTCGCATAGCATCACCACGATCTCTTCCTGTAGCCTTCTGAGTTGCCTCACGCCAATCGACTTCCGAGAGATGACGTCGAAGAAGTTGCATAGGCCAAATAGCGTTTCACGGACGTGTGTGTCCATGATCCCACGGATTGCAACTGGAAGTATCTGCGTCATCAGCACGTGACAGTCGTGAGACTTCATCCCGCTGAACTTCTGCTTCGCTGGGTCTAGGTATCTGCTTATCTTCCCCGCGTAACCGTAAGGAAGTTTTACTCCTAGGAGGCAGGTGAAAAACTGCTCGATCTCCTCCTGACTTAGAACGATATTTTAGGTAGAGCAAAACGATATTTTAGAACCAAGAAAAAATTTGGCATGACTTTCCCTAAAAATAGGACCAAAAAGAATGCTTAATGCCAAAATTCTCGCCGAAACGGAAATGAATCAACATTTCGGCAAAATATTGGCAACTATCGCATTTCAAATACCGGTACACCTCCAAACACAAACACATATGCAACACCACAAACATATGCAACACCACGAACATACATAGATCTAGCTAGGGCATAAAAAGTGCATGTGCACATTGTTGTAGGGAGAACAACATAAATATAGCTTCCCCCCTTACTTACCTAGCAAAACAAGGTAACTTAACCACTTAATTTGAATGAATCTATGGTGGAAATGAGGTGAAAAAGAGGAGGCACCCGAGACAAGGAGGAGGCGGTGGAGAGAATGAAGTGGGGAGAAAGTGAGTGTGGGAGGAGAGGCTGTCCAAAATATCTTGTTGCTGCCCACTTACTAATGGCGCACCAACAACAAATGCGCCATTAGTAATCCAGGTTACTAATGGCGCACCCCCTGGTGGTGCGCCATTAGTACTTTTGCAAAAAAAAGGAATAAAAACAATAATAAAAAAAATAACATTAGTGGCGCACCTTCTGGCTGGTGCGCCATTACTAGTTACAACTAGTAATGGCGCACCACCATAGGATGCGCCATTAGTATGTTTGGACAGGCGCACTAGTTCAAAAAAAAAAATTTGGTACTAATGGCGCACCGTGGGCAGGGTGCGCCATTAGTAGTTTCAACACTAATGGCGCGTCAGAGGGTGGTGCTCCATTAGTATATACTAATGGCGCACCACATATCTGGTGCGCCATTAGTGTCAATTCCATCTATAGCCCTTTTCCTAGTAGTGTAAAGGTCGTAGTTTCCTTACACGAAATGGTCATAAAGCAGACAACACTGATCTGCTGCCTTATTTCTAGCTGATCACGACCAATATAGATGGTTATAACCTTGTAAGTTGTGGTGGATTGCTATGACTAGGCGCCACCTCATTAGTTTTGCCTATGTGTCATGTCCATGTGTCAATTTTTGCCCTAGGTTGTGAAGCAACCTATATTTCTGTCATTCCCGAAATTCGCAAAAAATTGGGCATTCTTTACTATCCAAATCATTGCCTCATGACAATATTCAACTCCATTTGCCTGGTAAATCTTCCTCGGCAAATTTCCAAACTTTTTGTTCAACTCGAACTATTGTGAAGGAAGTACTAGCTAGGCATATCCTAATGAGCTGAATTTTTGCCACATCTTCTATATTCCCAAATCATAGGTCTCCCCAAAATTTGAGCCCCATCTAACAATACATGTGAGTGTGGCTTCAACATTCATATTTCTGTCTAGTGTGGTACGTTGCAAAGCAAGTGAGACCTAGGCTGCTCCATTTTAGCTGCAAATTTTCCAAGATAGTGTCCTTAGTAGATGATCATCCTCGCCCAACACTCAGGCCCATTGGCCATGTGCATTTCCCGTACCACTAATCAAACACTTGGGTGCTAATTCATGTTTGAGCATTGTTCGGTCTCCTCGTGAGATTCTTTTGTTGTTATTTTCTCATAAGCATCTATGTGGGGAGTGCCAGACCTACTAGACATGTCTGGGCTTCCCAGAACGCATGGCAACACCACGGTAACGGGGTGACCACGCGACGGGCATGCGAGTCTACGCGCTTTGGAGTTGGGGCCCTGGGCCAACGTCCAAACCTCAACATATCACCACCAAACTATGTATTTATGCTTAAATAGATACTTATGTACCTAGAAATAATTTTTGGAAAAAATAAAGAGCAAACAATAAGGCATCTGCAGTTCAAATTTGACCCGCTTCCTACTGAATCGACGAAAATTTGTCTTTTTCGCCAGAGGTAGGTAATTTTTTTTGCACCCAACAATTTTTTTAATTGTGCATTAAACATGGCCTAGTATTTTAGAAGTTTGATTTGGTCTATTTTTGCAACAATTATTTGGTAGTTCCTTCACAAAAAACCTCATTTCAGGCTGTCGAAAAATGGAAAAATGAATTTTCTGTGCAAAGAAAATGAAAAATCCCTTAGGCAACATTGTTTGGAATTCCAATATGCACCCTTGTGTACAATATGAGATCATTTGAGCAAACTGTGGCATGAATGTGGCCATAAGATTGATCATTTGGCTTGAAAGCCATGAATCTTCACGAATGATAGCTCATTTCTGAGAACACTTTTTAAAAGTAATTATCATATTAAAAGTTTATTATTTTTCTTGGAAACTTGGTCACATATGATGACACAATGCGAAGGTTTTCAAATTTCTTGTTTTTTGGAATTTTTTATACCCGTTTCAAAATGAGGTTCAAAAGGCGGGATTGACCTTTCCTAGCTAGTTGTTGAATCTTGGAAACCTTTTGATATTTCTCTGATTAAATAGATAGTTATGTACCTAAAAATAATTTTTGGAAAAAATAAAGAGCAAACTATGAGACAGCTATAGTTCAAATTTGACGCGCATCCAACTAAAGCGGCGGAAATTTGTCTTTTTCACCAGAGTTGGATCAAGGCTTTTGACACCCAACCATTGTGTCAATTGTGCATTAAACATGGCCTAGTATTTTATAAGATTGATTTGGTCCATTTTTACGAAATTTATTTGGCACTTCCTTCACAAAAAAAACATCATTTCGGGCACTCGAAAAATGGAAAATGAATTTTCCGTGCAAAGAAAATGAAAATTGTCCGCCATTCCAAGATGCACCCTTGTGCACAATATGAGATCATTTGAACAAACTATGCCATGAATGTGGTCATAAGGTTGATCATTTGCCTTGAAAGCCATGAATTTTCACACATGATAGCTCATTTCTGAGAACACTTTTTTAAAAGAATTGCCGTATTACAAGTTTATTATTTTTCCTGGTAACTTGGCCATATATAATGACACAATGCGAATGTTTTCCAATTTTTTGATTTTTTTGAATTTTTTAAGCCCGTTTCAAAATGCGGTCAAAACAGCGGGAATGACCGTTCCTAGCTAGTGGTTGAATATTGGATTTTTTTGGTGTTTATCTGACTAAATAGATACTTTTGTACCTAGAAATGATTTTTGGAAAAAATAAATAGCAAACTATGAGGCAGCCGTAGTTCAAATTTGACCCGCTTCCTACTGAATCGGCGGAAATTTGTGTTTTTCCTAGAGGTGGATCAAAACTTTTTATACCCAACCATTTGGTCAATTGTGAATTAAATATGGCCTAGTATTTTAGAAAAATTATTTGGTCCAATTTTGCAACAATTATTTGATAGGTCCTTCAAAAAAACTCATTTTGGGCACTCGGAAAATGGAAAATGATTTTTTCATCCAAAGAAAATGAAAACTTCCTTAGGCAACATTGTCTGTCATTCCAACATGCACCCTTGTGCACAATATGAGATCATTTGAACAAACTATGCCATGAATGTGGCCATAAGATTGATCATTTGGCTTGAAAGCCGTGAATTTTCACACATGATAGCACATTTCTTAGAACAATTTTTTCAAAGAATTGCCGTATTACAAGTTTATTATTTTTCCTGGTAAATTGGCCACATATAATGACAAAATGCGAAGGTTTTCCAATTTTTTGATTTTTTTGATTTTTTTATGCTTGTTTCAAAATGCGGTCAAAACGGCGGGAATGACCGTTCCTAGCTAGTGGTTCAATCCTGTAATTTTTTTGGTGTTTCTCTGATTAAATAGATACTTTTGTACCTAGAAATGATTTTTGGAAAAAATAAATAGCAAACTATGAGGCAGCCGCAGTTCAAATTTGACTCGCTTCCTACTGAATCAGCAGAAATTTGTCTTTTTCACCAGAGGTGGATCAAAACTTTTTATACCCAACCATTTGTTAAATTGTGAATTAAATATGGCCTAGTATTTTATAAAAATTATTTGGTCCAATTTTGAAACAATTATTTGGTAGGTCCTTCACAAAAAAAAAACTCATTTTGGGCACTCGGAGAATGGAAAATGATTTTTTCGTCCAAAGAAAGTGAAAACTTCCTTAGGAAACATTGTTTGCCATTCCAACATGCATCCTTGTGCACAATATGAGATCATTTGAACAAACTATGCCATGAATGTGGCCATAAGATTGATCATTTTGGCTTGAAAGCCGTGAATTTTAACACATGATAGCTCATTTCTTAGAACACTTTTTAAAAAGAATTGCCGTATTACAAGTTTATTATTTTTCCTGGTAACTTGGTCAAATATAATGACACAATGCGAAGGTTTTCCAATTTTTTATTTCTTTTGAATTTTATATGCCCGTTTCAAAATGCGGTCAAAACGGCGGGCATGACCGTTCCTAGCTAGTGGTTGAATATTGGATTTTTTTTGGTGTTTCTCTGATTAAATAGATACTTATGTACCTAGAAATGATTTTTGTAAAAAATAAAGAACAAACTATAAGGCAGCTGCAGTTCAAATTTGACCTTCTTCCTACTGAATCGGCTGAAATCTGTCTTTTTCCCCAGAGGTGCATCAAAACTTCTGACACCCAACCATTTGGTCAATTGTGCATTAAATATGGCCTAATATTTTAGAAAATTAATTTGGTCCAATTTTTCAAAAAATATATTGTAGGTCCTTCACAAAAAAACTCATTTCAGGCATTCGAAAAATGGAAAATATTTTTTTGCCAAAAAACTCATATCTCACGACACCTTTTTAAAGATATTTATCTTTTTTCATGGTTGTTATTTTTTCTGAAAACTTGTTCACATTTTGGTGACACAATGAGAAGGTTTCCATTTTCTTTTTAAATTTCTCAGGTCATAAAATAGCTGACATGATTTTAACACATTATTTTTAGGCAACTATGACCTACTTAGATGGTCATAACATCATACTGCATTCTGATTGGTTCGTGGACATCTCACGCGGATCGTGCATCATACGCCGTCGGATGCTCACGGATCCAACGGCCATCCTCAACCCTTCCACACCAACCCCGAAACCCTAGCTATGTCCTCGTGGTCATTTTCCATCCACCCCCTGCCTCCTTTCTTTCCCTCTCCTCCTCTCCCCTTCCAGATCTGGCAGAGCTCCTCTCCATCACGCCCTTCCTCACCGCATCGCCACCCCGACCCCTCCCCTTCCTCTCGCGATGCATCCACCGCATCCGCCACATTCTCTCTCGTGGTGCTGCACCCTCCCCGCCAGCCCCTCGCTTCCTTCTCCACCAAAACTGATCCAAGACACTGAAACAATCCTCCCCACCCCTCCCCCCCTCGATCAATCGATCTCGACTGGCCGCGGTGGCGATTGATCTCTCCGGCGGGGCCGGCGGCGGCGCAACACTGTCGGAGATGTACCCGAGCGCGCAACGGCTACAGGGCAGGGGAGAAGCAAACCAGGGTAGGGATCCGCCGTGCCCCAGCACTGGCGGGCTCCCCCCATTGTGGTATCGTGCAGCCCCTCTCCGACCGCTTCCCCATCCACGACATTGAGCTGGGAGGTAGCCTCCTTCTCCACAGTCACGCCAGACTGCTGTCGTCCTCCACTCCTATTTGGCCGCTGAGGTACTCCTGAATCTCGGCCATGAATCTCTCTCCCCGCTCCGGCCCTTCCCCTTGACAAATTTCCTCACAATTCATTCTGCAGTACATGTGTTTGCTCGTTCTTCCTGCTTCAGGCATCCGGTGGCCGTCCTCCTCCTCTTCTCCACGCCATCCATGGCCACAACAAAGGTAACACTCCGATCTGGTTCGTGTGTATTCCGCTATTGTGCGCTTCTCCCTCCCATGGCGGCATGTGTGTGGGGTTGTCAGCAAGCCACGGTGTAGATTAGGATGTGCCCTTTCAATCTTCATTGATGGGTTTTGACTACTGGTTTTAGATATATGATGTTCTCTGCCTGCCATTTTGTCTCATATATGAGGTACAATGTAGCGGCCGGTTAAGACAATGATTGTGCGTATGTGGTAGCAGGAATGCATGGCATGCACATTACACTGCTAAAGTACTCCATGTCCAAGATGAACCTACCAATCATCATAGATGATTGTTTATTCATTTTGATGGATTTTGTTGCCATGGCCTTCACGGCGTCTAGCTATTAGGCATATTTCAGATTGTTTGACAAATCACAAACTAATTCATAATTGTGCAAGTTCCTCGGCCACTTCGTGCCTTCATGCTTCCTGTTATTGTCATGCCATTGGTGGAGTATTTCTGCAGGGGTATGAGCTGCACCGCAACGGGGAGCTATACGTGATCAGGAATCCTGGCTTGAAGACCAGGATCATCGAAGGCACCAGGCTTTGGCGCGGCTGATCAGCTCGGAGCTGCGGGGCCGCCTGGCCCTGTCCTGCAGCTACAGTAGCAAGGTAGTACTTTGCCACAGTTTGCTATAGTTTTATTCAGCTGTTGTAGTTTTGGTTGTGCCACCTCCTATAAAACGAAGGAAAACATTGGGATTGGGGGCAAAAAGCTTGGGGAAAGTGAAGGAAATATGCCCTAGAGGCAATAATAAAGTTATAATTTATTTCCTTATATCATGATAAATGTTTATTATTCATGCTATAATTGTATTAACCGGAAACATAATACATGTGTGAATACATAGACAAACTTAGTGTCACTAGTATGCTTCTACTTGACTAGCTCGTTAATCAAAGATGGTTATGTTTCCTAACCATGAACAAGGTGTTGTTATTTGATTAACGAGGTCACATCATTAGTTGAATGATCTGATTGACATGACCCATTTCATTAGCTTAGCACCCGATCGTTTAGTATGTTGCTATTGCTTTCTTCATGACTTATACATGTTCCTATGACTATGAGATTATGCAACTCCCGTTTACTGGAGGAACACTTTGTGTGCTACCAAACGTCACAACGTAACTGGGTGATTATAAAGGAGCTCTACAGGTGTCTCCAAAGGTAGATGTTGGGTTGGCGTATTTTGAGATTATGATTTGTCACTTCGATTGTCGGAGAGGTATCTCTGGGCCCTCTCGGTAATGCACATCACATAAGCCTTGCAAGCATTGCAACTAATGAGTTAGTTGCGGGATGATGTATTACAGAACGAGTAAAGAGACTTGCCGGTAACGAGATTGAACTAGGTATTGGATACCGACGATCGAATATCGGGCAAGTAACATACCGATGACAAAGGGAACAACGTATGTTATGCGGTCTGACCGATAAAGATCTTCGTAGAATATGTAGGAGCCAATATGAGCATCCAGGTACCGCTATTGGTTATTGACCGAAGACGTGTCTCGGTCATGTCTACATTGTTCTCGAACCGTAGGTCCGCACGCTTAACGTTACGATGACAGTTATTATGAGTTTATGCATTTTGATGTACCGAAGTTAGTTCAGAGTCTCGGATGTGATCACGAACATGACGAGGAGTCTCGAAATGGTCGAGACATAAATATTGATATATTGGAAGCCTATGTTTGGATATCGGAAGTGTTCCGGGTGAAATCGGGATTTTACCGGAGTACCGGGAGGTTACCGGAACCCCCCGGGAACTATATGGGCCTTAGTGGGCTTTAGTGGAAAGGAGAAAGGGGCAGCCCAAGGTGGCTGCGCGCCTCCCCCCTGCCCTAGTCCTATTAGGACTAGGAGAGGTGGCCGGCCCCCCTCTCTCTCTTTCCCCCCCTCAAGGAGTCCTATTCCAACTAGGATTGGGGGGGGGGGGGGAATCCTACTCCCAGAGGGAGTAGGACTCTCCTGGCGCGCCCCCCTTGGCCGGCCAGCCCCTCCCCTTGGATCCTTTATATACGGAGGCAGGGGGCACCTCTAGACACACAAGTGGATCCTTGAGATCGTTCCTTAGCCGTCTGCGGTGCCCCCTACCACCATATTCCACCTCGATCATATTGTAGCGGTGCTTAGGCGAAGCCCTGCGACGGTAGAACATCAAGATCGTCACCATGCCGTCATGCTGACGGAACTCTTCCCCGACACTTTGCTGGATCGGAGTCCGGGGATCGTCATCGAGCTGTACGTGTGCTAAGAACTCGGAGGTGCCGGAGTAACGGTGCTTGGATCGGTCAGATCGGGAAGATGTACGACTAATTCCTCTACGTTGCGTCAACGCTTTTGCAGTCGGTCTGCGTTGGTACGTAGACTACACTCTCCCCTCTCGTTGCTATGCATCACCATGATCTTGTGTGTGCGTAGGAATTTTTTTGAAATTACTACGAAACCCAACAGTGGCATCCGAGCCAGGTTTTATGGTTTGATGTTATTTGCACGAGTAGAACACAAGTGAGTTGTGGGCGATATAAGTCATACTGCCTACCAACATGTCATACTTTGGTTCAGCGGTATTGTTGGACGAGACGACCTGGACCACCATTACGCGTACGCTTACGCGAGACCGGTTCCCCCGACGTGGTTTGCACATAGGTGGTTTGCGGGCGACTGTCTCTCCAACTTTAGTTGAACCAAGTGTGGCTACGCCCGGTCCTTGCGAAGGTTAAAATGGAGTCTATTTGACAAACTATCATTGTGGTTTTGATGCGTAGGTGAGATTGGTTCTTGCTTAAGCCCGTAGCAGCCACGTAAAACTTGCGACAACAAAGTAGAGGACATCTAACTTGTTTTTGCAGGGCATGTTGTGATGTGATATGGTCAAGGCATGATGCTGAATTTATTGTATGAGATGATCATGTTTTGTAACCGAGTTATCGGCAACTGGCAGGAGCCATATGGTTGTCGCTTTATTGTATGCAATGCAATCGCGATGTAATGCTTTACTTTATCACTAAGCGGTAGCGATAGTCATGGAAGCATAAGATTGGCGAGACGACAACGATGCTACGATGGAGATCAAGGTGTCGCGCCGGTGACGATGGTGATCATGACGGTGCTTCGGAGATGGAGATCACAGGCACAAGATGATGATGGCCATATCATATCACTTATATTGATTGCATGTGATGTTTATCTTTTATGCATCTTATCTTGCTTTGATTGACGGTAGCATTATAAGATGATCTCTCACTAAATTATCAAGAAGTGTTCTCCCTGAGTATGCACCGTTGTGAAAGTTCTTCGTGCTGAGACAACATAACCATCGCAAATACAACGGGTGCAAAACAGTTGCACACGCGGAATACTCAGGTTATACTTGACGAGCCAAGCATATACAGATATGGCCTCGGAACACGGAGACCGAAAGGTCGAGCGTGAATCATATAGTAGATATGATCAACATAGTGATGTTCACCAATGAAATTACTCCATCTCATGTGATGATCGGACATGGTTTAGTTGATTTGGATCACGTGATCACTTAGAGGATTAGAGGGATGTCTATCTAAGTAGGAGTTCTCATAGTAATATGATTAATTGAACTTAAATTTATCATGAACATAGTCCCTGATAGTATCTTGCTTGTTTATGTTGATTGTAGATAGATGGCTCGTGCTGTTGTTCCGTTGAATTTTAATGCGTTCCTTGAGAAAGCAAAGTTGAAAGATGATGGTAGCAATTACACGGACTGGGTCCGTAACTTGAGGATTATCCTCATTGCTGCTCAGAAGAATTACGTCCTGGAAGCACCACTGGGTGCCAGGCCTGCTGCTGGAGCAACACCAGATGTTATGAACGTCTGGCAGAGCAAAGCTGATGACTACTCGATAGTTCAGTGTGCCATGCTTTACGGCTTAGAATCAGGAATTCAACGACGTTTTGAACGTCATGGAGCATATGAGATGTTCCAGGAGTTGAAGTTAATATTTCAAGCAAATGCCCGAATTGAGAGATATGAAGTCTCCAATAAATTCTATAGCTGCAAGATGGAGGAGAACAGTTCTGTCAGTGAGCATATACTCAAAATGTCTGGGTATAATAATCACTTGATTCAGATGGGAGTTAATATTCCAGATGATTGCATCATTGACAAAATTCTCCAATCACTGCCACCAAGCTACAAGAGCTTCGTGATGAACTATAATATGCAAGGGATGAACAAGACTATTCCCGAGCTCTTCGCAATGCTGAAAGCTGCGGAGGTAGAAATCAAAAAGGAGCATCAAGTGTTGATGGTCAACAAGACCACTAGTTTCAAGAAAAAGGGCAAAGGGAAGAAGAAGGGGAACTTCAAAAAGAACAGCAAACAAGTTGCTGCTCAAGAGAAGAAACCCAAGTCTGGACCTAAGCCTGAAACTGAGTGCTTCTACTGCAAGCAGACTGGTCACTGGAAGCGGAACTGCCCCAAGTATTTGGCGGTTAAGAAGGATGGCAAGGTGAACAAAGGTATATGTGATATACATGTTATTGATGTGTACCTTACTAATGCTCACAGTAGCACCTGGGTATTTGATACTGGTTCTGTTGCTAATATTTGCAACTCAAAACAGGGGCTACGGATTAAGCGAAGATTGGCTAAGGACGAGGTGACGATGCGCGTGGGAAACGGTTCCAAAGTCGATGTGATCGTGGTCGGCACGCTACCTCTACATCTACCTTCGGGATTAATATTAGACCTAAATAATTGTTATTTGGTGCCAGCGTTGAGCATGAACATTATATCTAGATCTTGTTTAATGCGAGACGGTTATTCATTTAAATCAGAGAATAATGGTTGTTCTATTTATATGAGTAATATCTTTTATGGTCATGCACCCTTGAAGTGTGGTCTATTCTTATTGAATCCCGATAGTAGTGATACACATATTCATAATGTTGAAACCAAAAGATGCAGAGTTGATAATGATGGTGCAACTTATTTGTGGCACTGCCGTTTAGGTCATATCGGTGTAAAGCGCATGAAGAAACTCCATACTGATGGACTTTTGGAACCTCTTGATTATGAATCACTTGGTACTTGCGAACCGTGCCTCATGGGCAAGATGACTAAAACACCGTTCTCCGGTACTATGGAGAGAGCAACAGATTTGTTAGAAATCATACATACAGATGTATGTGGTCTAATGAATATTGAGGCTCGTGGCGGATATCGTTATTTTCTCACCTTCACAGATGACTTAAGCAGATATGGGTATATCTACTTAACGAAACATAAGTCTAAAACGTTTGAAAAGTTCAAAGAATTTCAGAGTGAAGTTAAAAATCATCGTAACAAGAAAATAAAGTTTCTACGATCTGATCGTGGAGGGGAATATTTGAGTTACGAATTTGGTGTACATTTGAAAAATTGTGGAATAGTTTCGCAACTCACGCCACCCGGAACACCACAGCGTAATGGTGTGTCCGAACGTCGTAATCGTACTTTACTAGATATGGTGCGATCTATGATGTCTCTTACTGATTTACCGCTATCGTTTTTGGGATACGCTCTAGAGACGGCCGCATTCACGTTAAATAGGGCACCATCAAAATCCGTTGAGACGACGCCTTATGAACTATGGTTTGGCAAGAAACCAAAGTTGTCGTTTCTGAAAGTTTGGGGCTGCGATGCTTATGTGAAAAAGCTTCAACCTGATAAGCTCGAACCCAAATCGGAGAAATGTGTCTTCATAGGATATCCAAAGGAAACTATTGGATACACCTTCTATCACAGATCCGAAGGCAAGACTTTTGTTGCTAAATTCGGAAACTTTCTGGAGAAGGAGTTTCTCTCGAAAGAACTGAGTGGGAGGAAAGTAGAACTTGACAAGGTAACTGTACCTGCTCCTTTATTGGAAAGTAGTACATCACAGAAAACTGTTTCTGTGACACCTACACCAATAAGTGAGGAAGCTAATGATGATGATCATGAAACTTCAGATCAAGATACTACTGAACCTCGTAGATCAACCAGAGTAAGATCTGCGCCAGAGTGGTACGGTAATCCTGTTCTGGAAATCATGCTACTAGATCATGATGAGCCTACGAACTATGAAGAAGCGATTGTGAGCCCAGATTCCGAAAAGTGGCTTGAAGCCATGAAATCTGAGATGGGATCCATGTATGAGAACAAAGTATGGACTTTGGTTGACTTGCCCGCTGATCGGCAAGCAATTGAGAATAAATGGATCTTCAAGAAGAACACTGACGCTGACGGTAATATTACTGTCTACAAAGCTCGACTTGTTGCAAAAGGTTTTCGGCAAGTTCAAGGGATTGACTACGATGAGACCTTCTCACTCGTAGCGATGCTTAAGTCTGTCCGAATCATGTTAGCAATTGCCGCATTTTATGAATATGAAATTTGGCAGATGGATGTCAAAACTGCATTCCTGAATGGATTTCTGGAAGAAGAGTTGTATATGATGCAACCAGAAGGTTTTGTCAATCCAAAGGGAGCTAACAAAAATGTGCAAGCTCCAGCGATGCATTTATGGACTGGTGCAAGCCTCTCGGAGTTGGAATAAACGCTTTGATAGTGTGATCAAAGCATTTGGTTTTATACAGACTTTTGGAGAAGCCTGTATTTACAAGAAAGTGAGTGGGAGCTCTGTAGCATTTCTGATATTATATGTGGATGACATATTACTAATTGGAAATGATATAGAATTTCTGAATAAAAGTTTTTCAATGAAAGAGCTCGGTGAAGCTGCTTACATATTAGGCATTAAAATCTATAGAGATAGATCAAGACGCTTAATTGGACTCTCACAAAGCACATACCTTGACAAAGTTTTGAAGAAGTTCAAAATGGATCAAGCAAAGAAAGGGTTCTTGCCTGTGTTACAAGGTGTGAAGTTGAGTAAGACTCAATGCCCGACCACTGCAGAAGATAGAGAGAAAATGAAAGATGTTCCCTATGCTTCAGCCATAGGCTCTATCATGTATGCAATGCTGTGTACCAGACCTGATGTGTGCCTTGCTATAAGTTTAGCAGGGAGGTACCAAAGTAATCCAGGAGTGGATCACTGGACAGCAGTCAAGAACATCCTGAAATACCTGTAAAGGACTAAGGATATGTTTCTCGTATATGGAGGTGACAAATAGCTCATCGTAAAAGGTTACGTTGATGCAAGCTTTGACACTGATCCGGACGATTCTAAATCGTAAACCGGATACGTGTTTACATTAAACGGTGGAGCTGTCAGTTGGTGCAGTTCTAAACAAAGCGTCGTAGCGGGATCTACATGTGAAGCGGAGTACATAGCTGCTTCGGAAGCAGCGAACGAAGGAGTCTGGATGAAGGAGTTCATATCCGATCTAGGTGTCATACCTAGTGCATCGGGTCCAATGAAAATCTTTTGTGACAATACTAGTGCAATTGCCATGGCAAAGGAATCCAGATTTCACAAGAGGACCAAGCACATCAAGAGACGCTTCAATTCCATCCGGGATCTAGTCCAGGTGGGAGACATAGAGATTTTCAAGATACATACGGATCTGAATGTTGCAGACCCGTTGACTAAGCCTCTTCCACGAGCAAAACATGATCAGCACCAAGGCTCCATGGGTGTTAGAATCATTACTGTGTAATCTCGATTATTTACTCTAGTGCAAGTGGGAGACTGAAGGAAATATGCCCTAGAGGCAATAATAAAGTTGTTATTTATTTCCTTACATCATGATAAATGTTTATTATTCATGCTAGAATTGTATTAACCGGAAACATCATACATGTGTGAATACATAGACAAACTTAGTGTCACTAGTATGCCTCTACTTGACTAGCTCGTTAATCAAAGATGGTCATGTTTCCTAACCATGAACAAGGTGTTGTTATTTGATTAACGAGGTCACATCATTAGTTGAATGATCTGATTGACATCACCCATTTCATTAGCTTAGCACCCGATCGTTTAGTATGTTGCTATTGCTTTCTTCATGACTTATACATGTTCCTATGACTATGAGATTATGCAACTCCCAGTTACCGGAGGAACACTTTGTGTGCTACCAAACATCACAACGTAACTGGGTGATTATAAAGGAGCTCTACAGGTGTCTCCAAAGGTAGATGTTGGGTTGGCATATTTCGAGATTAGGATTTGTCACTCCGATTGTCGGAGAGGTATCTCTGGGCCCTCTCGGTAATGCACATCACATAAGCCTTGCAAGCATTGCAACTAATGAGTTAGTTGCGGGATGATGTATTACAGAACGAGTAAAGAGACTTGCCGGTAATGAGATTGAACTAGGTATTGGATACCGACGATCGAATCTCGGGCAAGTAACATACCGATGACAAAGGGAACAACGTATGTTATTATGCGGTCTGACCGATAAAGATCTTCGTAGAATATGTAGGAGCCAATATGGGCATCCAGGTCCCGCTATTGGTTATTGACCGGAGACGTGTCTCGGTCATGTCTACATTGTTCTCGAACCGTAGGGTCCGCACGCTTAACGTTACGATGACAATTATTATGAGTTTATGCATTTTGATGTACCGAAGTTAGTTCGGAGTCCCGGATGTGATCACGGACATGACGAGGAGTCACGAAATGGTCGAGACATAAAGATTGATATATTGGAAGCCTATGTTTGGATATCGGAAGTGTTCCGGGTGAAATCGGGATTTTACCGGAGTACCGGGAGGTTACCGGAACCCCCCGGGAACTATATGGGCCTTAGTGGGCTTTAGTGGAAAGGAGAAAGGGGCAGCCCAAGGTGGCTGCGCGCCTCCCCCCTCCCCTAGTCCTATTAGGACTAGGAGAGGTGGCCGGCCCCCCTCTCTCTCTTTCCCCCCCTCAAGGAGTCCTATTCCAACTAGGATTGGGGGGGGGGGGGAATCCTACTCCCAGAGGGAGTATGACTCTCCTGGCGCGCCCCCCTTGGCCGGCCAGCCCCTCCCCTTGGATCCTTTATATACAGAGGCAGGGGGGCACCTCTAGACACACAAGTGGATCCTTGAGATTGTTCCTTAGCCGTGTGCGGTGCCCCCTACCACCATATTCCACCTCGATCATATTGTAGCGGTGCTTAGGCAAAGCCCTACGACGATAGAACATCAAGATCGTCACCACGCCGTCGTGCTGATGGAACTCTTCCCCGACGCTTTGCTGGATCGGAGTCCGGGGATCGTCATCGAGCTGTACGTGTGCTAAGAACTCGGAGGTGCCGGAGTAACGGTGCATGGATCGGTCAGATCGGGAAGACGTACGACTACTTCCTCTATGTTGCGTCAACGCTTCCGCAGTCGGTCTGCGTGGGTACGTAGACTACACTCTCCCCTCTCGTTGCTATGCATCACCATGATCTTGCGTGTGCATAGGAAATTTTTTGAAATTACTACGAAACCCAACAAAAAGCGTTGGGATTGTAGCAGTCAATGTGGTTGTCTGAGCGTGAAGGAAGAATTTCCTTCTTTCTCGATGGGCCGCTGTGCTTCTTTTAGTTTCACATGTAGGCTTTTCAAAGGATTTTGGATGCTGATAATATCAACTTAGTTCCCTGAATGTGATATATAGATCCTTCCCTTGCTTTTAACTGATTGCCACAAACTGTACATCCCTGGTTGACACTCATGAACTTTTATTGTTGGTAATCTAAAATATTGTACATATTTAGTGTCCAAATACAGTCCAAAGATAAATCTTAGTTGTAAATATTCTGCATATATAGTGTTCAATTTGATCTATAAGAGCTTAGTTTATTGTACTATTAATGGTGATAAGATTGCCGCTAGTATATTCTGTATAATTCTTGTTTGGGTCTGGGCTAGAAAATAATGTCAGTTCTGCTCCAGCAAAACTTACCAATTTCTGCCTCTCCCTACACCTGAGACCATCTGAAAAGGCTAGCATGAATATTGAAGCCCATGACCTTTTGCCCATCCATCCTCGAGATTTTATTTCTGGGGTTTACTTCATCAGAACTTTGTGATGAGTTACCAACAATGTCCCTTTACCGAAGCCCTGTAATTGTAGGAGGGTTGCCTGCAGGGCAGCCGGCACATGCATGATGCTACATTGCTGCCAATCATGTTTGCTTAGATGTTTAGCTTCCTACTTTTGTATTGTTTTGTAATGGATTAGTGACCGGCCTAAATGCTTATATACCTGCTGATGATCTACGTTGCCTTGCATGTAATGGATGTCTGGTCCCTGCAATCGAGCATGTACTATTTAACCCCAAGAGCTAATCACGCAAACAGGGTGCTCATGTGTGCTCCAAAAAATAAGAAGCTTATTCAATAGCATAGTTACTGAATTGGTTGCGTTAAGCATAGACGAATGTTGTGTGTACCAGTTGTATGATGTAATGCTGAGGTGGGAACTCATTTATTTAGACTATGTAAAACTGACAATATCAAACTCTTTTATTTATACTATGGAATGCTGAGTTTCCTTGTGAATTATGTGTCCTAATCTAGTTTGTGTTGGTCGGATCACAGATTGGAAAGGCCGATGGTGAGAAATGGAAGTCCCTAAGTGATGCTATTCCATGGAAGATGCCCAGCCACGTGGAAGCAACAACTCTATTTCAAGGCCTCCCTCTACATCTCCCTGTTTCGATTTCCAGGCTTAGTCCTTGATTTCTGTTTCTCCAAATTTGCTTGAATGATTGACTAAATTTCATTGTTTTCCAATTAAATTTCTTGCTTGATGCCCCAAAAATTCAGTGCAATTTTGTTTACCAATTGGTTTGATATGTGTTGTTTGCTTGTTGTTGTATTATGCTTATGCTACTTGTATCACCAATGTTTTCTCACTCTGGTACCTATGTCTTTCTTTATGGTCTTGCCTAACCTTTTACTGATATGTACTCTTTGCTCACAATTAAGTTGTATAAGTTAGGCTACCATGTTAAGGCTAACCTGAGAACACTTGCTTATGAGAACCAATTGGACTTCTTAGATATATTCAAGTGAAGATGTACTATTACTACTGCAGTGAATTTTGTCTATGTGAGATTAGAATCTGAGTGCCATCATTCATATTATGGTATCCTATTCTCTGTGATAACTGTTGACTTGCAAGATGAATGCATTCTTCTATCCATCTTTAGTTGTCTTCCATTGTTTTGTACTAGCATTCAGCCCCTCACCCACCTCACTCATGATCCACATCAGCAACAACTGAAAGATCATGCTAGTTTGCATCATCAGGCACACCATGGAGATCATCCACCTTCTCACCAACGCCAACCCCATCCAAATCATCATTGATGCCATCATTAACCGGTACTAGCCTGTCGATTCCCTTATCTCCCTCCTTGAGATAGCTAGTATTAGATGTTGTTAGTTGAATGGATGAGAGTGGCACCGCACTAACATTTCCTCTATTTGAATGAATTGCAGGAGAAGGCTCCCTACATTGCTCTGGAAACTTGCTGTGTGCAGGGCGACTAGTGATGCGGCACACAAAGCAGCAGCACTAATTGATGAAGGATGGTTGTTGTTAGTTTAGCTCCTTGCAAGCATCTACTGCTGCTGGTAGAAGTAGAAATGCTGCTGGTAGAAATAGAAATGGTAGAAATAGAAATGTTGCTTCATTTCCATGTTAATTCAGTCTCTGTCCAATGTATCTACTATCTACTGTGATGGCTATTTAAAGAATCCTTTTGTGTTGAAAGAAATAAAATGGTTTGAATTCATGCGTACATGCTGGGATGTCAAGATGGAATAACCATGTCTATGGTGGAGGCCCGAAATAGATTGCATTGTAAAAGGGCCGAGGCCCAACAAAATAAATGAATTATAGAAGGCCACATCCTAGAAAATAAAAAGAAAAGCCACAACCAGATATATAAAAAGGCTGAATTCTAGGGCCAGGCCCATGAAGCCGACCAGAATTAACAAGGAAAAAATACAATAAATGGGCTGAATTAATGGTCTTAGCCCATGTAAAACACCGAACTGGACCGGGCTGATTTTAACCAACGACCTTTTCATTTGGTTGCAATTTTGCCATGTCAGCTTGCCACGTCAGATCCGACGTGGCCTGGGCAGACAGCTAGCGACCAAAATATAAGGTCATAGAATCCATGATCTTTTGTTTTGGTCGTGGCCTTCCACGACCTTCTCACAGAGAAGGTCGTTAATTTCAGTCTACGACCGCCAGCTTTTGACCTTCTGTTTTTGGTCAAAAAAGGTCACAAATGGAAAACAATGACCTTTCAGTGACCAATAGTGATGGTCGCAAGTTGACATATTTATTGTAGTGGATGTGGGTCACCGAGATTACAAATCGAGAGACCAACACCCACTGGTGGCTCGGTAGCTTCCACATGGCCGAGCTCGAGGCCATGGAGTACGACCGCGCGCTGGCAGGTCTGCTACCACGCTCGCAGCGGCTAGGATCAATTTCCCCTTTGGCACACATCCGGTCGACCTCATTCGACAGGAGCTGTGGGTGGTGAGCTCGGCTATGGCGCGGGAGGACCGCGAGGCGTGGGAGCGCCTTGAGGCCGAGGCCGCCGCTGAGGCCTACATGCAAGAGCTCGTGGAGCTGGAGCGGGCGATCTTTGCTGACGTGGAGGGCGGTGAGGTTATTGCACTCCCCTTCGATGACGAGGTCGAAGGTTGATACGTCTCCAACGTATCTATAATTTTTGATTGTTCCATGCTATTATACTATCCATCTTGGATGTTTTATATGCATTTATATGTTATTTTATAAGATTTTTGGGACTAACCTATTAACCTAGAGCACAGTGCCAGTTTCCGTTTTTCCTTGTTTTTGAGTTTTACAGAAAAGGAATACCAAACGGAGTCCAATTGACGTGCCAATTTTTGATGATTTTTTATGGAACAAAAGAAGCCCCCGGAGTAAAATAGTTGGGCCAAAAGAGTCCTGGGCCATCCATGAGGGTGGAGGGCGCGCCCTACCCCCTGGGCGCGCCCCCTGCCTCGTGGATGACTCGGAGACCCCCCTGACGTGAGACTGACGCCAAAAAATCGTAGAAATACAGAAACCCCTGAAAAGAAACCTAGAATCGGAGTTTCACTGCCGCAAGCCTCTGTAGCCATCAAAAGCCAATTGGGGCCCTGTTCCGGCACCCTGCCGTAGGGGGGAATCATCCCTGGTGGCCATCTTCATCATCCCGGTGCTCTCCATGATGAGGAGGGAGTAGTTCACCCTAGGGGCTGAGGGTATGTACCAGTAGCTATGTGTTTGATCTCTCTCTATCATGTTGATTGGGCACAATCTTGATGTACCGCGAGCTTTTCTACTATAGTTGGATCTTATGATGTTTCTCACCCTCTACCTTCTTGTAATGAATTGAGTTTTCCCTTTGAAGTTATCTTATCGGATTGAGTCTTTAAGGATTTGAGAACACTTTATGTATGTCTTGCGTGGGATACCCGTGGTGACAATGGGGTATTCTATTGATTCACTTGATGTATGTTTTGGTGATCAACTTGCGGGTTCCGTGACCTTGAGAATCTATGCATAGGGGTTTGCACACGTATTCGTCTTGACTCTCCGGTAGAAACTTTGGGGCACTCTTTGAAATTCTTTGTGTTGGTTGAGTAGATGAATCTGAGATTGTGTGATGCATATCATATAATCATACGCGCGGATACTTGAGGTGACATTGGAGTATCTAGGTGACATTAAGATTTTGGTTGATTTGTGTCTTAAGGTGTTATTTTACTATGAACTCTAGGGCTTTTTGTGACACTTATAGGAATATCCCAATGGATTGATTGGAAAGAATAACTTTGAGGTGGTTTCGTACACTGCAATAATCTCTTCGTTTGTTCAAAGCTATTAGTGACTTTGGAGTGACTCTTTGTTGCATGTTTAGGGATAGTTATATGATCTAATTATGTTATCCTTGTTGGGAGAATTTGCACTAGTGAAAGTATGAACCCTAGGCCTTCTTTCAATGCATTGCAATACCGTTTTCGCTCACTTTTATCATTAGTTACCTTGCTGTTTTATAATTTCAGATTATAAAAACCTACACCTACCATCCACATTGCACTTGTATCACCATCTCTTCGCCTAACTAGTGCACCTATACAATTTACCATTGTATTGGGTGTGTTGGGGACACAAGAGACTCTTTGTTATTTGGTTGCAGGGTTGTTTGAGAGGGACCATCTTCATCCTACACCTCCCACGGATTTAAAAACCTTAGTTCATCCACTAGAGGGAAATTTGATACTGTAGTACAAACCTCTACACTTGGAGGCCCAACAACGTCTACAAGAAGAAGGTTGTGTAGTAGACATCAAGCTCTTTTTTGGCGCCGTTATCAGGGAGGTTAGTTCTTGAAGGTATATCTTTAGATCTTGCAATCGAATCTTTTAGTTTCTTGTCTTATCACTAGTTAGTTTTTAAAAGAAAACTAAAAAAAGAAAATGGAATTGAGGGTGCCTCATATGCTGCATCTTTTTAATGTCTTTCATGAAAATAAGGATTCCGATTATTGTGCCAAAGTGTTAGAAGAAGAATGCAATAAAATGTTTGGCATACAATCTTTGAATGATGAGCATGATTGCAATGTTGTTAGTATGAACTCTTTGAATATCCATAGTACTAATGATGATTGCACTAGTGATGATAAAAAATATCTCTTATAAGCATGTCAATTTTTGTGGAGTGCATAGAGCTTGCAAGGACACACCAAATAGGGAAGATAGATTTTGCAAGAGGCATAAGTATTTAGAAACTAAATGGTTGCAAGAGAGGCTTGATGCTTGTGCTGAAAATTTATAATCTCTTTGCCATCCTTGTGAACTTTCTAATGAACATGATCATTTAAATCTCTAATGCAAATTGTTTCATGATCGAATTGTGTCCAAAAATTGTGATGACTTGATTTCCCTTGCGCATCATAATGAACTTAGTTTGCTTGTGGGTTATGAACAAATAAAACGTATAACTAATGATCTTCCAGAATTTGTTCTGGATAAAGTTCTTGATTTTGATCTAGTGGAGATTTATATGTATTGTGTAGTGAATTGCATTGAAAATCCTTATATTGCCAATTACATAAAGACAAGAAAACAAATAGAAGATGAATAGAATACTAATGAAAGGGAAGAGATTTCCCAATATCCTCCTATTCTTTCTTATGATGAATCAGGTAATGAGGAGGGGCTTTCTATTCAACCAATCTCATTAATAAGGAGCTCCAAAAGGAGGATTAAACCCACACATGATGCGAAGAAGAAAAATAAAAGATGGAGAAGCAAAGGTAAAAAGGTATCCCTCCTAAATGATGTTTCTCCTATTACTCATTGTGATGATGATAATTGCTATACTATTGGTGCTATCCATACTATTAATGATGAGAGTGATTATGCTTATGATATGAAAAGGCCCAAGCTTGGGGATGCTATGTTTAATGAAGATGATATTTTTAGTCTCCCAAGTTTTGATGAGAAAATTTATTATGATGATAGCATGCCTCCTATTTATGATGATTATATTGATGAAAGTGGGTTTTGAAGAGTGTCAACTTTAGGAAGTAATGATCCCACTATTTCGGAGGATGTTGAATCTTATTGTGATAATTATAAAAGTGGATTTGGAGAGGTCATGACTTTATTTAGTAATGATTCCACTATCTTGGAAGAGGTTTCAATTGATTATGATGAGAACAAGGTTGCTACTTATGATGATTATTGTGATGATACTTATGTTATAAAAAGTAGTAATGATTATATTTACAAAACTTGTCATGATTATTATTACCCTTTTTCTGAACATTACTCTTTTAATGTGGAAACAATTTATAGTATTCGAGTTTCTTATGATACTCCCACTATTCCGAATGAGAAGAATTTTGCTTATGTGGAGAGTAGTAAATTTTCTATGCTTGTAGGTGATGAAAAGAATGCTTTATGTGATAGTTATATTGTTGAATTTATTCATGATGCTAGAAAATTATTATTAGGGAGTAATATATGATTGTAGGAATTGCAATAATATCAAGTTTCCTCTCTATGTGTTAAAAGTTTTGAAGTTATCCTTGTTTTGTCTCCCTATGCTACTTGATTCTTGTTCCCATAAATTGTTTGATCACAACATACCTATGCATAGGAAGTGGGTTAGGCTTGAATGTGTTAGTCATATTCTTCATGATGCTCTCTTTATGTTTCAATTCTTATCTTTTATGTGAGCATCATTGAAATCATCATGCCTAGCTAAAAAGGCATTAAAGAAAAGCGCTTGTTGGGAGACAACCCAATATTTACCCCTACTGTTTTTGTGTGTCCACATGACTAAGCTACTGTATTAATCATGTTTTATAGATTTTGTTTCAATAAAGTGCCTAGTAGAACCTTTGAGAAGATTTGGGTGAAAGTTAATGTGATCTTGCTGTAAAAAACAGAAACTTTGCGCTAACGAGATTTGCTGTCATTTGTTTTACAGAAGAGTGATTTTAAGTTGATTCTTTTTTGCAGAATATTAATAGACAAATTCCTCACGTCCACCAGCTTATTTCAGAATTTTTGGAGTTACAGAAGTATTCAAGAGTTACAGATTACTACAGACTGTTCTGTTTTTGACAGATTCTGTTTTCTATGTGTTGTTTGCTTATTTTGATGAATCTATGAGTAGTATCAGAGGGTATGAACCATAGAGAAGTTGGAATACAGTATATATTACACCAATATAAATAAATAATTAGTTCACAACAATACCAAAAGTGGTGATTTTATTTCCTTATACTAACGGAGCTTACGAGTTTTCTGTTGAGTATTGTGTTATGAAGTTTTCAAATTTTGGGTAAAGATTCGATGGACTATGGAATAAGGAGTGGCAAGAGCCTAAGCTTGGGAATGCCCAAGGAACCCCAAGGTAATATTCAAGGAAAACCAAGAGCCTAAGCTTGGGGATGCCCTGGAAGGCATCCCCTCTTTCGTCTTCGTTCATCGGTAACCTTACTTGGAGCTATATTTTTATTCACCACATGATATGTGGTTTGCTTGGAGCGTCATTTTATTTTATTTTGCTTTGTTGCTGTTTGAATAAAATACCAAGATCTGAAATTATTAAATGTTAGAGAGTCTTCACATAGTTGCATAATTATTCGACTACTCATTGATCTTCACTTATATCTTTCAGAGTAGTTTGTCATTTGCTCTAGTGCTTGACTTATATCTTTTTAGAGCACGGCGGTGGTTTTATTTTGAAGAAATTGATGAACTCTCATGCTTCACTTATATTATTTTGAGAGTTTTAAACAACATGGTAATTTTCTTAGGTTATGAATTTACAAACATGATTGGCATCCAAGAGGGATATAATAAAAACTTTGATATAAAGTGCATTGAATAGTATGAGAAGTTTGATTCTTTATGATTGTTTTGAGATATGAAGATGGTGATATTAGAGTCATGCTAGTGGAGTAGTTGTGAATTTGAGAGATACTTGTGTTAAAGTTTGTGATTCCCATAGCATGCACGTATGGTGAACCGTTATGTGATGAAGTTGGAGCATGAGGTATTTATTGATTGTCTTCCTTATGAGTGGAGGTCGGGATCGCGCGACAGTTAACTCCTACCAACCCTTCCCCTAGGAGCATGCATGTAGTACTTTGTTTTGATGACTTGTAGATTTTTCAATAAGTATATGAGTTCTTTATGACTAATGTTGAGTCCATGGATTATACACACTCTCACCCTTCCACCATTGATAGCCTCTCTTGTGCGGCGCAACTTTCACCGGTACCATACACCCACCATATACCTTCCTCAAAACAGCCACCATACATACCTATTATAGCATTTCCATAGCCATTCCGAGATATATTGCCACGCAACTTTCCACCATTCCGTTTATTATGACACGCTTCATCATTGTCATATTGCTTTGCATGATCATGCAGTTGACATCGTATTTGTGTCAAAGCCACCTTTTATAATTCTTTCATACATGTCACTCTTGAGTCATAGCACATCCCGGTACACCGCCGGAGGCATTCATATAGATTCATATTTTGTTCTAAGTATTGAGTTATAAGTAAATAAAAGTGAGATGATCATCATTATTAGAGCATTGTCCCAGTGAGGAAAGGATGATGGAGACCATGGTTCCCCCGCAAGTCGGGTTGAGACTCCAGACGAAAAATAATAAAAAAAGAGGCCAAAAAAAGTGAGGGCCCCCCAAAAAGGGAGAAAACAAAAAATGAGAGAAAAAGAGAGAAGGGGTAATGCTTCTATCCTTTTACCACACTTGTGCTTCAAAGTAGCACCATGATCTTCATAATAGAGAGTCTCCTATGTTGTCACTTTAATATACTAGTGGGAATTTTCCATCATAGAACTTGGCTTGTATATTCCAACGATGGGATTCCTCAAATGCCCTAGGTCTTCATGAGCAAGCAAGTTGGATGCACACCCACTTAGTTTCTTTTTGAGCTTTCATACACTTATAGCTCTAGTGCATCCGTTGCATGGCAATCCCTACTCACACACATTGATATCTATTGATGGGCATCTCCATAGCCCGTTGATACGCCTAGTTGATGTGAGACTATCTTCTCCTTTTGTCTTCTCCACAACCACCATTCTATTCCACCTATAGTGCTATGTCCATGGCTCACGCTCATGTATTGCGTGAAAGTTGAAAAAGTTTGAGAATATTAAAGTATGAAACAATTGCTTGGCTGACAACGGGGTTGTGCATGATTTAAATATTTTGTGTGATGAAGATAGAGCATAGCCAGACTATATGATTTTGTAGGGATAGCTTTCTTTGGCCATGTTATTTTGAGAAGACATGATTGCTTTGTTCGTGTGCTTGAAGTATTACTGGTTTTTATGTCAATATTAAACTTTTGTTTTGAATCTTATGGATCTGAATATTGTTGCCACAATAGAGAAGACTACATTGATAAATATGTTAGGTAGCATTCCACATCAAAAATTCTGTTTTTATCATTTACCTACTCGAGGACGAGCAGGAATTAACGTTGGGGATGCTTGATACATCTCCAACGTATCTATAATTTTTTATTGTTCCATGCTATTATATTATCCAGCTTGGATGTTTTATATGCATTTATATGTTATTTTATAAGATTTTTGGGACTAACCTATTAACCTAGAGCCCAGTGCCAGTTTCTGTTTTTTCCTTGTTTTTGAGTTTTACAGAAAAGGAATACCAAACGGAGTGCAATTGACGTGCCAATTTTTGATGATTTTTGATGGACCGAAAGAAGCCCCTAGAGTAAAATAGTTGGGCCAGAAAGGTCCCGAGCCATCCACGAGGGTGGAGGGCGCGCCCTACCCCCTGGGCGTGCCCCCTACCTTGTGGATGACTCGGAGACCCCCCCCCGGACGTGAGACCGACGCCAAAAATTCCTATATATACAGAAACCCCCGAGAAGAAACCTAGATCGGGAGTTCCGCCGCCGCAAGCCTTTGTAGCCACCAAAAGCCAATCGGGGCCCAATTCCGGCACCCTGCCGGAGGGGGGAATCATCACCGGTGGCCATCTTCATCATCCCGGTGCTCTCCATGACGAGGAGGGAGTAGTTCACCCTCGGGGCTGAGGGTATGTACCAGTAGCTATGTGTTTGATCTCTCTCTCTCTCTCTCTCTCTCTCTCTCTTTCTCTCTCTCGTGTTCTTGATTTGGCACAATCTTGATGTACCGCAAGCTTTGCTACTACAGTTGGATCTTATGATGTTTCTCCCCCTCTACCTTCTTGTAATGGATTGAGTTTTCCCTTTGAAGTTATCTTACCAAATTGAGTCTTTAAGGATTTGAGAACACTTGATGTATGTCTTGCGTGGGATACCCATGGTGACAATAGGGTATTATATTGATTCACTTGACGTATGTTTTGGTGATCAACTTGCAGGTTCCGTGACCTTGGGAATATATGGATAGAGGTTGGCACACGTTTTTGTCTTGACTCTCCGGTAGAAACTTTGGGGCACTCTTTGAAGTTCTTTGTGTTGGTTGAATAGATGAATTTGAGATTGTGTGATGCATATCGTATAATCATATCCGTGGATACTTGAGGTGACATTGGAGTATATAGGTGTCGTTAGGGTTTTGGTTGATTTGTGTCTTAAGGTGTTATTTTACTATGAACTCTAGGGCTGTTTGTGACACTTATAGGAATAGCCCAATGGATTGATCGGAAAGAATAACTTTGAGGTGTTTTCATAGCCTACAATAATCTCTTCATTTCTTCTCCGCTATTAGTGACTTTGGAGGGACTCTTTGTTGCATGTTGAGGGATAGTTATATGATCTAATTATGTTATCCTTGTTTAGAGAACTTGCACTAGTGAAAGTATGAACCCTGGGCCTTGTTTCAATGCATTGCAATACCGTTTTCGCTCACTTTTATCATTAGTTAGCTTGCTGTTTTTATAATTTGGGATTATAAAAACCTATATCTACCATCCATATTGCACTTGTATCACCATCTCTTCGCCGAACTAGTGCACCTATACAATTTACCATTGTATTGGGTGAGTTGGGTATACAAGAGACTCTTTGTTATTTGGTTGCAGGGTTGTTTGAGAGAGACCATCTTCATCCTACGCCTCCCACGGATTGATAAACCTTAGGTCATCCACTTGAGGGAAATTTGCTACTATCCTACAAACCTCTGCACTTGGATGCCCAACAACGTCTACAAGACGAAGGTTGTGTAGTAGACATCAAAGGTGGCAAGGACGGAGGTGTAGAGGGCATCAAGGTGGGCCCCGAGGACAAGGATATTGACTTTGATGAGTGGATGAGTGCCTTCCCTAACGACCCCAACGACGGCACCGGTCTGGACCAGCCCTGCAGCACACCATACATAACGAGGAAGGATTGGCTCGACCTCTACTTCGACCGAAAGTAGTTTAGCTTAGTTTTAATTTATGTTTTATGTTCGGTTACGCAAAACTATCTATGTTTATGTTTGAATGCCTGCTACTTCGGTGTAACCTGCTTTGAACTTGATCAAATTGATGTTTACAATGTTAAGTTTAGGGGATCGACTAGAAAAGGCCAAAAATTTCTGGAGTATATATATATCCACTATGGGTTTTAGTCCATTAACTTTTAAAGGATCGGTTAGAGATGGCCTTATGACCTGTTTATTTCAGTTCTTCACAATGTGATGCTCTATATGTGCAACTATTTGCCGTGCAGTTCAATTTTATCAATAACAGCTTCAACAATACCACTATGAATTACGATATTTGGTTGCTGTTAAGGATATTGCAGTTAACATGCATTTTTTAACAATAACTAGTGTACTTTAGACTTTCACAATACCAGTTTGAATGACTATTTGCTTGTTTTGAAATGTTATGCCTGATGCAGTTAACACACATTTCCGCTTCTTGTTTTGCTTAACTAGTGTGCTTAAGCCTACACACTGAAGCTATCATTTGTAGATTATGTCGTCTACCATGGAAATATTTGGTTGATGTTAATTTATCCTATTGTGCTTAGCATTCCTTTATATGTACTCATACAGGACAATATTGAGAACAGTGTTGTTTTCCATCGAGGTTAGTTTCCTCGCATTGCTTATATGTACTCACTATTCAGGATATCGGTAGCTGGTACCATATAGCCTGGGACTGATAAGGGTTTAGTCGTCGAATCGGACATTTCACTGAATATATCTGTAATCCATTTATCAGTAGTTTAACTAGGGACATATTTAATATATCTGAGGCTACATAGCAACATGCATTGTACTGAATGACTAAATATGCAATCCCAGGCTACATAGCAACAAGGAAGAGTGTTACCTTAATGTTCTGATGATGTCTACATATACATGTAATAAAATCTTTATATAATGGGATGGAGGGAGTGTTCTACACCATCATTTTTCAATTGTTGTTTAGCTTCTAATATTAACTTGGTGCTTTTAGGTACATATATCATTGCCAAAGATCCACACTTCGACCCTTTCTATGTATGGGGCAATGAGATATTCATGAACCAGCATCAAGTGAGGAAACTGATAAAGATTGTTATTAAAATGGGTCAAAAGATGTCAATCAAACTATTGGTTTACACTTTATGCAAGACAATAGTGAACTGCAGGATGGTAAGTAAGAAACCTGTAGCCTACCCATAATGAGTTGTGTTAGATGACAATGTCTGAATCTTTTTTCTTTTGTAGTGGATCCTAAAGCAGTTTACTCAAGATTACCTCCCAAACTACATGATTGGCGGCCGACCATCACAAGGGGTTGTACTAGAGTCGTGCATGCCTTCTGCATCCAGGAGAGCACAATAGGGCCATTCCGCTTCACCTTGTTCAGCAACCGGAATGTCTGTCGCCTCTTTCTTTACCATATGTAATAGTACAAGTATAGAACCCTAGTTCATCATTCTTTATTTGGTTCTTATGTAATTCTTAAACATATGTACCTATGAATCGAATAATGCATTGCTTGTTTGAGCCTGATGAATATGAATAAAGCTATAGCCTACTTTCAAGTTTACGGTGTGCAGGTCATTACGGCGCACATGGTTAATAAAGCACATCGTGTGCGATATACATCATAATCCGACACGGTTCATGGAGAGGAAAGATGTGTAACAATGCACACAGTTGCCGTTTGCAAAGCGTGTGTGATGTCAGACACTATCACATATGGCGCAGGAAAACTAAATGTGTGTGATTGTCTACCTATCGTACATAGTTTATAATCACGAACTTTTTGTGATATGCTAGGCATTGTAAACATAGAGCCAGTTAGGTACGTGCCTAGAAAACTGTCGTGCCTAGAATCTGCCTGGTTTTAGGTAAAACCACAAAACTCCGACTGCGATGGCAATGCGAGTACAAACGAGTAGCAAGGATGAAGCGTTTGGGATATTCGAGATATCAGAAATAGTTATATAGGGACAACTGTATGCATCAAGGCTCCCTATATATCCCTGACGGTTTCTGGGTCATGTGGGAAGGACCCCCCTATCGCCCACACTCACTTGGCGACGGTTCCAAATGTCGCCGCAGAAAGGGATTAAAACTATTTGTATAGCACCGACGCGTACCAGTGTAGTCTCCACAATCCATGATGCTCGCACCAACCCATGAGCGGACCAGGTGTTGCATAAGACACTCAAGGTTGTTAGAGGCCTTGGGCTAAAACCCTAAGCCTAATGATGTGTGGTGCCTAGCGATTGCAAGTGCTATGCTGAAAAAACCCTGAAACAGCTAGGGTAAGCTACTTAGCTACCGAGCACTAACAAGGTTTATTGCCATCAGGTAACAGCTCCCCGGACAAGAATCCACCTTTTCGTCCCTCAACTTATTGAGATCATCAGTTTGGTCCCTTTGTTGGGGCAGGCAGTTACACTAGAGAAAACAAAATTTTGTACCGCCAAACCATGAACATGTTGTGGAGATTGATCACGAGAACATGGTTTACCACTCGACACACACTAACAACAATAGAAACGATTTGGTGAAGCGCATCCCTATCTCCTTGTGGATCCCTTAAATATTTCCTTATAGTTCCCTCGAACGGTTCGTGAGAGTATCGCAGGTGCAATGCCTTTAAGGCATCCTCACCAGCAAGGAGGAACATTGGGCGACAGACTACAAGGCATGATCACATGGCATGACTGTGGGAGTGGTGGTGTGTCGGTGCAACAAACCGTTGGTCCTTTGCCCAGACTGTACACAGTCGCAAGAGCAAGACTTCAACACCGAGATCAGATCAGAGCACGAGAGCTCAGTTCTTTGAAGGAGAGCAATACCAGCCAGAGAGACAAGACTCCACTACGAGAGAACCTCCCTTGCCGGGCAGGCGCACCTGGCGAGGATGGAATTACCCCCGGAAGCAAGCCCCCAAGTCGTGCCAGCAGGCTTGCCGGGGCTTATGGAGGCAAACCACACCACCGCTCCACCTCACGAGCAACGCAACTCATCAATCAGTGCAGTGTCAAGCCACAGAGTGACTAAGTTGCTGTTGTTCACCACATGGCAGCCACTTCCTACAAAAATACCTCCAGGAGACACCCGTCCTGAGACGTGTCAAGCAAGCATGCGCGAAGCTGGCAAAACAGCCCGGCAGGGCCTGCTGGGCGAGCTATGATGTGACATTGAGCAGCACATTTAATGCGCTCTGTCAGCCTGCAGAGTTAGGTATGATAGCACTGTTTGCTATCTAATCAGTATGTAAAGACTGAATTGCCAATATGGTGACCCCTTAATCTCTAAAAGGAGGCACATGGCAACCGTAGAGAGGATTCAGACCCCCTCACACTCATACGCGTGTAGCTCCTGTTGCCCTGAGGCAACCTTGCCAGGCAAGAGCGCTGCAACTCGCCACCATTTTTCCACCATCAATCCACCAAAGCAGGAGTAGGGTTTTACGCCTCGCGGCGGCCCGAACCTGGGTAAAACTACCTGCGTGATCTCTTCTGTGCTACGTTACGCTTCTCCTCTTTTTGTGCAACGTGCCTATCCCCCCACCAAAACAAAAGGGGCTCTTGTACCATAGGTGGCTGTGGTTTTCCACGGCATGGCGCGGCTAGGTCATTGGACTGGTTGAACCCATTCCAGGTTCTTGCCCTTCCACTTATATAGACGTCCGATATGGGCTCAACACTTGAGGCCCATCATGATCTTTATGCCCAATTTTCACTCGAAACCCATCTGAATGGGCTCCTGCCCCTTAAGTTCATCACCCTATAGGTTAATGCACACATGGACATGACCCGAGTTGATAGCTAGTATTGGCTCCTAGCAGAACGTGCCAACTCTCCTTTGTGCACAATGTCATATTGATGAACCTTGGCAATGTGTCATATGCAACATTTCTTTTTCCTCGCGATATATGTTGTCATGATCAAGGCAAGTACTTTCCACTCTTATTGGTAGCTCGACCTATGTTCTCAAAATCATGTTATATATTACCGAATCAGGTTAACACTTAACCCAAGTCCCATGATCATTATGTACAAATCTGATCACTGGAGAGGGCACTGAGAATATCTCACAAAGTAGGAGGGCACTACTAGGAAATACCTTATAGGTGAAGGATTAACAATAGCAAGGGTTAATAAACCGCTACTGCTAATTTGCAGCAGCGTGGGGTGGCAACAAGTGCTATAGGTAAAACTGTAGCAGTAGCATTGGCTGGACAACAAGCATTGTTGATAGGCGGTCCCCACCGTGCCCACTAGGGCTGCCTATAGTAGAAGTGCGGCCCATGAAATTGCACTACTACTAAATAGATAGCAGTAGCATCGGGGCCCAGCATAGTGCTGCAACTATGGTTGCACTGTGCCAGCTGGTGGGCCCCATCTAGCAGCAGCGCCGGGCATGCAGCACACACTACTCCTAATGGGCTTAGCAGTAGTGCGGGCCCTATCCCACGCTACTGCTAATTTAACCTTATCCCATGATACGTCCATTTTGCATCATGCTTTTATATTGATATTTATTGCATTATGGGCTGTTATTACACATTATGTCACAATACTTATGCCCTTTCTCTATTAGTTTACAAGGTTTACATGAAGAGGGAGAATGCCGGCAGCTGGAATTCTGGGCTGGAAAAGGAGCAAAGATTATAGACCTATTCTGCACAACTTCAAAAGTCCTGAAACTTCACGGGAGCATGTTTCAGAATATATAAAAAATATTGGGCAAAGAAAGAACCAGAGGGGGGCCGCCCACCATCTACGAGGGTGGGGGCGCGCCCTACCCCTTGGGCGGGCCCCTGCCTCATGGGCCCCCTGACAGGCCTCTAGTGACCATCTTCTGCTATATGAGGTCTTTCGTCTGAGAAAAAAAATCATAAGCAAACTTTCGGGATGAAACTCCGCCACCACGAGGCGAAACCTTGGCGGAACCAATCTAGGGCTCCGACGGAGCTGTTCTGCCGGGGAAACTTCCCTCCGGGAGGGGGAAATCATCACCGTCGTCATCACCATCGATCCTCTCATCGGGAGGGGGTCAATATCCATAAACATCTTCACCAGCACCATCTCTTATCAAACCCTAGTTCCTTTCTTCTATCCAATCTTTGTTCCAAAACCTCAGTTTGGTACTTGTGGGTTGCTAGTAGTGTTGATTACTCCTTGTAGTTGATGCTAGTTGGTTTATTTCGCGGAAGATCATATGTTCATATCCTTAATGCATATTAATACCGCTCTGATTATGAACATGAATATTATTTGTGAGTAGTTACGTTTGTTCCCGAGGACATGGGAGAAGTCTTGCTATAAGTAGTCATGTGAATTTTGTATTTGTTTGCTATTTTGATGAGATGTATGTTGTCTTTCCTCTAGTGGTGTTATGTGAACGTCGACTACATGACACTTCGCCATTGTTTGGGCCTAGAGGAAGGCATTGGGAAGTAATAAGTAGATGATGGGTTTCTAGAGTGACATAAGCTTAAACCCTAGTTTATGAGTTGCTTCGTAAGGGGCTGATTTGGATCCACCTGTTTCATGCTATGGTTAGGTTTACCTTAATACTTCTTTTGTAGTTGTGGATGCTTGCAATAAGGATTAATCATAAGCGGGATACTTGTCCAAGGAAGGCAGTACCCAAGCACCGGCCCACACACATATCAAATTATCAAAGTACCAAACACGAATCATATGAGCATGATGAAAACTAGCTCCACGATAATTCCCATGTGTCCTCGGAAGCATTTTCCTTTATATAAGAGTTTGTCCAAGCTTGTCCTTTGCTAGAAAAACTATTGGGCCATCTTGCTGCACCTTATTTACCTTTATTTCTTGTTACCTGTTACCAATTACCTTATCAGAAAACTATTGGTTACCAATAAATTCAGTGCTTGCAGCGAATACCTTACTGAAAACCGCTTGCCATTTCCTTCTGCTTCTCGTTGGGTTCGACACGCTTACTTATCGAAAGGACTACGATAGATCCCCTATACTTGTGGGTCATCAAGAATCTTTTCTGGTGCCGTTGCCGGGGAGTGAAGCGCCTTTGGTAGGTGGAATTTGGTAAGGAAAACTTTATATAGTGTGCTAAAATTTACTGTCACTTGTTACTATTGAACATAATCCTCTGAGGCGCTTGTTCGGGGTATCTTCACCCCGACAAGTAGAGCAAAGAGTTTCGCCTCAACCTACTGAACCTACTGAAAATGTTTACTTTGAAATTCCTTCGGGTATGATAGAGAAACTGCTAGCTAATCCTTTTACAGGAGATGGAACATTACATCTTGATTTGCACTTAATCCATGTGGATGTAGTTTGTGGATTATTTAAGCTTGCAGGTATGCCCGACGATGTTATCAAGAAGAAGGTCTTCCCTTTATATTTGAAGGGAAAGACATTGACATGGTTTAGGCTATGTGATGATATACAACCGATTGAAATTGGAATTACATTAGAAGTTTTATCCTATGCATCTTATTCATCGTGATCGCAATTATATATATAATTTTTGGCCTCGTGAAGTAGAAAGCATCGCTCAAGCTTGGGGGAGTCTTAAATCAATGTTTTATTCATGCCCAAAATCATGAGCTCTCAAGAGAAATTATTATTAAAAAAATTTATGCTCAGCTTTCTCTCAATAATCGCTCCATGCTCGATACTTCTTGTACTGGTTCATTTATGATGAAGACTATTGAATTCAAATGGGATTTATGGTAAAGAATTAAACACAACTCTGAAGATTGGGATCTCGACGAAGGTAAGGAGTCAGGTATAACACCTAAGTTTGACTGTGTTAAATCTTTTATGGATACCGATGTTTTCCGTGAATTTAGCACTAAATATGGACTTGACTCTGAGATAGTAGCTTCTTTCTATGAATCCTTTGCTACTCATGGTGATCTCCCTAAGGCGAAGTGGTTTAAATATAATCCTCCCATTGAAGTAAAAGTGGTTGAACCTATTAAAGTTGAAGAAAAGACTATCACTTATAATGATCCTGCTGTTCCTACTGCTTATATTGAGAAACCACCTTTTCCTATTAGAATAAAGGATCATGCTAAATCTTCAACTGTGGTTCGTAAGAGTAATACTAGAACACCTACACCTCCAGAGAAAATTAAAGTTGAACCTAGTATTGCTATGGCTAAAGATCTCTTGGTCGATAATATTGATGGGCATGTTATTTATTTCTTTGATGAAGCTGCTAGAATTGCTAGACCTGATACTAAAAATAAACATAGATCTATTGTAGGCATGCCTGTTATCTCTATTAAAATAGGAGATCATTGTTATCCTGGCTTATGTGATATGGGTGCTAGTGCAAGTGCAATACCTCATTACTTATACAAAGAAATTATGCATGATATTGCACCTGCTGAGATAGAAGAGATTGATGTCACAATTAAGCTTGTCAATAGGGATACTATTTCACCAGTTGGGATTGTTAGAGATGTTGAAGTCTTGTGTGGGAAGGTTAAATATCCTGCTGATTTTCTTGTTCTTGGTTCCCCACAAGATAACTTTTGTCCCATTATATTTGTTAGACCCTTCTTGAATACTGTTAATGCTAGGATAGACTGCAAAAAGGATGTTGTTACTATTGGTTTGGGGGATATGTCTCATGTGTTTAATTTTGCTAAATTTTGTAGACAACCCCATGATAAAGAATTGCCTAGTAAAGATGAAATTATTGGTCTTGCTTCTATTGCTGTGCCTCCTAATGATCCTTTAGAACAATATTTGCTAGACCATGAAAATGATATGTTTATGAATGAAAGAAGGGAATAGATGAAGTATTCTTTTAAAAAATGACCTATTTTGTAACACAACTTGCCTGTTGAAATATTAGGGGATCCTCCTCCACCCAAGGGTGATCCCGTGTTTGAGCTTAAACCATTACCTGATACTCTTAACTATGCTTATCTTGATGAGAAAAAGATATATCATGTTATTATTAGTGCTAACCTTTCAGAGCATGAAGAAAAGAAATTATTAAAAACTCTGAAGAAGCACCATGCTGCTATTGGATATACTCTTGATGATCTTAAGGGCATTAGTCCCACTCTATGCCAACACAAAATAAAATTGGAGAAAGACGCTAAACCAGTTGTTGATCACCAACGAAGGCTGAATCCTAAGATGAAAGGAGTGGTAAGAAAAGAAATAATAAAGCTTCTGGAGGCAGGTATAATTTATCCCGTTGCTGATAGTCACTTGGTAAGTCCTGTCCATTGTGTCCCTAAGAAGGGAGATATTACTGTTGTCCCTAATGATAAAGATGAATTGATCCCACAAAGAATTGTTACAGGTTATAGAATGGTAATTGATCACCGCGAATTAAATAAAGCTACTAAAAAGATCATTACCCTTTACCTTTTATTGATCAAATGCTAGATAGGTTATCTAAGCATACACATTTTTGCTTTCTAGATGGTTATTCTGGTTTCTCTCAAATACCTGTGTCAAAAGAGGATCAAGAAAAGACCACTTTTACTTGACCTTTCGGTACCTTTGCTTATAGACGCATGCCTTTTGGTTTATGTAATGCACCTGCTACTTTTCAAAGATGTATGACTACTATATTCTCTGACTTTTGTGAAAAGATTGTTGAGGTTTTTGTTGGAAATATGCCCTAGAGGCAATAATAAATTAGCTATTATTATATTTCCTTGTTCATGATAATCGTTTATTATCCATGCTAGAATTGTATTGATAGGAAACTCAGATACATGTGTGGATACATAGACAACACCATGTCCCTAGTAAGCCTCTAGTTGACTAGCTCGTTGATCAATAGATGGTTGCGGTTTCCTGACCATGGACATTGGATGTCGTTGATAACGGGATCACATCATTAGGAGAATGATGTGATGGACAAGACCCAATCCTAAGCCTAGCACAAAGATCGTGTAGTTCGTATGCTAAAGCTTTTCTAATGTCAAGTATCATTTCCTTAGACCATGAGATTGTGCAACTCCCGGACACCGTAGGAGTGCTTTGGGTGTGCCAAACGTCACAACGTAACTGGGTGGCTATAAAGGTACAATACAGGTATCTCTGAAAGTGTCTGTTGGGTTGGCACGAATCGAGACTGGGATTTTTCACTCCGTGTAAACGGAGAGGTATCTCTGGGCCCACTCAATAGGACATCATCATAATGTGCACAATGTGATCAAGGAGTTGATCACGGGATGATGTGTTACAAAACGAGTAAAAGAGACTTGCTGGTAACGAGATTGAACAAAGTATCGGGGGTAAAGATTTATATATGGGAAGTCTTGTTTTGGTCACCGGAAAAGTTTCGTGCATTATCGGTATTGTACTGGGAGTGCCGAAAGGGGTCCGGGGGTCCACCAAGGGGGTCCACCTGCCCCGGGGGGGGCACATGGGCTGTAGGGGTGTGCGCCTTGGCCTATATGGGCCAAGGGCACCAGCCCCAAGAGGCCCATGCGCCAAGGGATAAGGGAAAGGAAGAGTCCTAAAGGGGGAAGGCACCTCCTAGGTGCCTTGGGGAGGATGGACTCCTCCCTGGCCGCACCCTTCCTTGGAGGAAGGGCCAAGGCTGCGCCCCCCCTCTCCCTTGGCCCTATATATAGTGGGTGGGGGGAAGGGAGGGCAGCAACACCTAATCCCTGGCGCCTCCCTCTCCCTCCCATGACACGTCTCCCTCCTCCTGCAGCGCTTGGAGAAGCCCTGTTGGAATCCCGCTACTTCCACCACCACGCCGTCGTGCTGCTGGATCTCCATCAACCTCTCCTCCCCCTTGCTGGATCAAGAAGGAGGTGTTGCTCCGTACGTGTGTTGAACGCGGAGGTGCCGTCCGTTCGGCGCTAGGATCATCAGTGATTTGGATCACGACGAGTATGACTCCATCAACCCTGTTCACTTGAACGCTTCCGCTTAGCGATCTACAAGGGTATGTAGATGCACTCTCCTGCCCTCGTTGCTAGATTACTCCATAGATTGATCTTGGTGATGCGTAGAAAATTTTGAATTTATGCTACGTTCCCCAACAGTTTTCATGGATGATTTCTCCGTGTATGGAACTTCTTTTGATGATTGCTTAAGAAACAGTGATCGAGTTTTGCAGAGATGTGAAGAAACTAATCTTGTCTTGAATTGGGAGAAGTGCCACTTTATGGTCAACGAAGGTATTGTTTTGGGGCATAAAATTTATGAAAGAGGTATTGAAGTTGACAAAGCTAAAGTGGATGCTATTGAAAAGTTGCTATGTCCCAAGGACATTAAAGGTATAAGAAGTTCCCTTGGTCATGTCGGTTTTTATAGGAGGTTCATTAAAGACTTCTGGAAACTTTCCAGGCCTCTGACTAATCTCCTACAAAAAGATGTTCCTATTGTCTTTGATAATGATTGTGTAGAAGCATTTGAAATACTTAAGAAGGCTCTTATTTCTGCACTTGTTGTTCAGCCTCCTGATTGGAATTTACCCTTTGAAATTATGTGTAATGCTAGTGATTATGCTGTAGGTGCTATTCTAGGACAAAGAGTTGATAAGAAATTAAATGTTATCCAATATGCGAGTAAAAATCTATACAGTGCCCAAAGAAATTATGCTACTACTGAAAAAGAATTTTTAGCAGTTGTATTTGCTTGTGATAAGTTCAGACCTTATATTGTTGATTCTAAAGTAACTGTTCACACTGTTCATGCTGCTATTAAATATCTTATCAAAAAGAAAGATGCTAAACCTAGACTTATTAGATGGGTTCTCTTGCTACAAGAATTTGATTTGCATATTATTGATAGAAAGGGAGCTGAGAACCCCGTTGCAGCCAACTTGTCTAGGTTAGAGAATGTTCTTGATGACCCACTACCTATTGACGATAGCTTCCCTGATGAACAATTAGCTGTCATAAATGCTTCTGGTACTGCTCCATGGTATGCTGATTATGTTAATTACATTGTTGCTAAATTTATACCACCTAGTTTCACATACCAGCAAAAGAAAAAGTTCTTCTATGATTTAAGACATTACTTCTGGGATGGCCCACACCTTTATAAAGAAGGAGTAGATGGTGTTATTAGACGTTGTGTACCTGGGCATGAACAGGAACAGATCCTACGCAAGTGTCACTCTGAGGCTTATGGAGGACACCATGCTGGAGATAGAACTGCACATAAGGTATTGCAATCCGGTTTTTATTGGCCTACTCTCTTCAAAGATGCTCGTAAGTTTGTCTTATCTTGTGATGAATGTCAAAGAATTGGTAATATTAGTAGACGTCAAGAAATGCCTATGAATTATTCACTTGTTATTGAACCATTTGATGTTTGGGGCTTTGATTATATGGGACCGTTTCCTTCCTCTAATGGCTATACATATATTTTAGTTGTTGTTGATTATGTTACTAAGTGGGTAGAAGCTATTCCAACCAGTAGTGCTGATCATAACACCTCTATTAAGATGCTTAAAGAAGTTATTTTTTCGAGATTTGGAGTCCCTAGATATTTAATGACTGATGATGGTTCACATTTTATTCATGGTGCTTTTCGTAAGATGCTTGCTAAGTATGATGTTAACCATATAATTCCATCTCCATATCACCCACATTCTAGTGGTCAAGTAGAACTAAGTAATAGAGAGCTTAAGTTAATTTTGCAAAAGACTGTTAATAGATCTAGAAATAATTGGTCCAAGAAATTTGATGATGCATTATGGGCCTATAGAACTGCATACAAAAATCCTATGGGTATGTCTCCATATAAATTGGTTTATGGTAAAGCATGTCACTTACCTCTCGAGCTAGAACATAAGGCATATTGGGCCATTAAAGAGCTCAACTATGATTTCAAACTTGCCGGTGAGAAGAGGCTATTTGACATTAGCTCACTTGATGAATGGAGAACCCAGGCCTATGAGAATGCCAAATTATTTAAAGAAATGGTTAAGAGATGGCATGACAAAAGGATACAAAAGCGTGAGTTTAACATAGGAGATTATGTTTTGCTATACAACTCTCATTTAAGATTTTTTGCAGGAAAACTCCTCACTAAATGGGAAGGTCCTTACGTTATCAAGGAGGTCTATCATTCCGGTGCCATAAAAATAAACAACCTCAAAGGCACAAATCCGAAGGTGGTGAATGGTCAAAGAATCAAACATTATATCTCAGGTACTCCCAAAAATGTTGAAACCAATATTATTGAAACCATAACCCCGGAGGAATACATAAGGGACACTTTCCAGAATGTTTCAGACTCCAAAAAGGAATAGGTATGTGGTACGGTAAGTAAACCGACTCCAAAACAGTTCTAATAGCAATTTTTCTCCATTTTGGAATATTTAAGAAAATAGGAAAATAAGAAGCAGTCTGGGAAGGACACGAGGTGTCCACGAGGGTGGAGGGTGCGCCCTACCCCCTGGGCGCGCCCCCTACCTCGTGGGCACCTCGTGCGCTCTCTGGACTCTGTTTTCTTGCACGATACTTCTTTTGGTCGGTAAAAATTCATTATATAATCTCCCAAAGGTTTTGACCACCGTATCATGCAAATATCCTCTGTTCTTGTTTCGAGTTGTCTTTCTGACAGATTTAGATCACCATGACGTCTACAAGTGCCCCCAAGGACAAGTTCTTCGAGAAGGTCATCAACCCCTACCTCGAGGAGGTGCTGCAACATCCTCAAACCATTGAGATGCGTGAGGGGTTGCTGCACATCCGTGATGTTGGGGGACCAAGGAGGACCGGAAGCATGGAGACAAGGCTTGAAGCATGGAGCAACAAGTTTTCAAGTGCCAGGAGATTGTGGAACGTGGACTAGACGCCAACCACATAATGATCGCGAAGTTAGCCAACAACCACAAGCTGGATGCCAAGAGCATTGGGGAGACCATCGTCAAACTTCACGAGTAGATCGAGCATCTCCAAGCCCAGATCTATGACCTGCAAAACCAAAACTTTGAGTATGAATATAGATTCAAGAGGATGAGTTTGGGTGCATATTTGAGGATCCCGGAAACTCGATCATCCTTCTACGATGGTGAGCTTATGCCTTGGAAGATGGACGACAAGCCTACATCATCCACAACTTCATCATCACCACCTCGGATGAACTAACCATTGGGTACACTACTAGGAAAAGGGCTACTAGTGGTGCACCAGTTTTTCCTACTAATGGCGCATCACTGGTGTGCCATTAGTATCACGCCACTAGTATTTTTTACTAATGGCGTACCACTGGTGCGCCGTTAGTATCTGGTATACTAATGGCGCACCACTGGTGCGCCATTAGTATAGGCCACGGTGCGCCATTAGTATAGGCCACTAGTGCGCCATTAGTATAGGCCACTGCTGCGCCATTAGTATTTTTGAATTTTGAAGGCGGGAAAATAGTAGTGGCGCATCGTCTAACCCCCACCGTGCGCCATTGCTATTTTTGAATTTTGAATTTGGATCTGGATCGTGATTTTTTTGCCCATTTTTTGCTCGTTTTTTTTGCTCGTTTTTTGGCACGATATTTTTTCAAATTTTGTTCCTGTTTTTGGATCTTGTACATTCTTTTGACGTGTTCTTTTGCCAGAGAGGAGTTCGCCGGAGAGGAGGAGGAGGAGGTCACCGGAGAGGCGCTCGCCTACATCGCCGGAGAGGAGGAGGAGGAGGAATTCGCCGGAGAGGAGGAGGAGGAGTTCGCCGGAGAGGAGGGAGGAGAAACCGTGAGGGGAGGGGAGGGGAGGAGAGGAGGGAGGAGGAGGTCGCCGGAGAGGAGGAGGAGGAGGCCATCGGAGAGGAGGAGGGTAGTATGGTGGAGGAGAGAAGGGAAAATGGAGTGGAGGAGAGGAGGAGATGGAGTGGAGGAGAGGTGGAGTGGAGGAGAAGAATGAAGAGGTAAGGAGGAGAGGACCACGCCCAGCCATATATACGACATAGTAATGGCGCACCGTGGGCAGGTGTGCCATTACTAACTTTTTTTATTTTTTTGATTTATTTTGAAGTTTCAAGGCTGGAAGATACTAATGGCGCACCATGGCAAGGTGCGCCATTAGTAATTTTATTTTTATTTTTTTGACTTATTTTGAATTTTGAAGGCGGGAAGATAGTAATGGCGCACCATGGGTAGGTGCGCCATTAGTAAGTTTGAATTTTTTTGAATTTTTTTGCCTCTCCAGATCTTAAAAGCCCCATATCTTTTTTTCCATTAGGTTTTTGAGGATTTTGAAAATGTTTAACGGGGTTCCCCCAGTTAAATTCGGATGTAACTTTTCGAGTAGATGATTTTTCATATAAAAAACTTTTTCATCCGAGTTCGTACGCAAAAGTTATCCCATTTTACAAATTCTCGAGAGATTTCGCAAATAAAGTCGAAATTCATATTTGTAAATTTTCACAACAACTAGACCACATATCACATGGGAAACTTTTTTTCTTTTATTTTTGACATTTCCATCTTTTTTTTAAACTGAAAAGGCGGTCCACGGGGGGGGGGGGTGCATTCGGTGTAAGTGGTGGCCAAGTTACTAATGGCGCACCATGGGAGTGGTGCGCCATTACTAGTTCAACTAGTAATGGCGCACCACTCCCACGGTGAGCCATTAGTAAAAAAAATTAAATGTCATGGATCATCCAACATGTTGAGCTTGCCTTTCCCTCTCATGCTAGCCGAATTATTTGCACCAAGTAGAGATACTACTTGTGCTTCCAAATATCCTTTAACCCAGTTTTGCCATGAGAGTCCACCATATCTACCTATGGATTGATTAAGATCCTTCAAGTAAGTTGTCATGTTGCATGCAATAAAAATTGCTCTCTAAATATGTATGATTTATTAGTGTGGAGAAAATAAGCTTTATACGATCTTGTGATGTGGAAGCAATAAAAGTGACGGATTGCATAATAAAGGTCCTCATCACAAGTGGCAATATAAAGTGACGTTCTTTTGCATTAAGATTTCATGCATCCAACCATAAAGCACGTGACAACCTCTTCTTCCCTCTGCGAAGGGCCTATCTTTTACTTCTATCCCGTACCTTATGCAAGAGTCATGGTGATCTTCACCTTTCCTTTTTACATTGTGTCCTTTGGCAAGCACATTGTGTTGGAAAGATCAAGATATATATACCCAATTGGATGTAAGTTACCATGAACTATTATTGTTGACATTACCCTTGAGGTAAAAGGTTGGGAGGCAACACCATAAGCCCCTATCTTTCTCTGTGTCCGATTAAAACTCCATAACAATAAGTATTGCGTGAGTGTTAGCAATTGTGAAAGACTAAATGATAGTTGAGTATGTGGGCTTGGTGAAAAGCCCTTATATTGAATCTTTCCTATGTTATGATAAATTGAAATTGCTTCAATTGTAACTTTATCATAAGAAATTATATGACAACTTATATTTATGTTGCTGTTATAAGAATGATCATAATGCCCTCATGTCGGTATTTTATTTTATCGACACCTCTATCTCTAAACATGTGGACATATTTTTCGTTATCGTCTTTCACTTGAGGACAAGCGAGGTCTAAGGTTAGGGGAGTTGATATGTACATTTTGCATCATGCTTTTATATTGATATTTATTGCATTATGGGCTGTTATTACACATTATGTCACAATACTTATGCCCTTTCTCTATTATTTTACAAGGTTTGCATGAAGCGGGAGAATGTCGACAGCTGGAATTCTGGGATGGAAAAGGAGCAAATATTAGAGACGTATTCTGCACAACTTCAAAAGTCCTGAAACTTCACAGGAGCATGTTTCAGAATATAAAAAAAATTTGGGCGAAGAAAGAACCAGAGGGGGGCCACCCACCATCCACAGGGTGGGGGGCGCGCCCTACCCCCTGGGCGTGCCCCCTGCCTCATGGGCCCCCTGGCAGGCCTCTGGTGACCATCTTCTACTATTTGAGGTCTTTCGTCCGAGAAAAAATCATAAGCAAAGCTTTCGGGATGAAACTTCGCCGCCACGAGGCGGAACCTTGGCGGAACCAATCTAGGGCTCCAGCGGAGCTGTTCTGCCGGGGAAACTTCCATCCGGGAGGGGAAATCATCACCATCGTCATGACCATCGATCCTCTCATCAGGAGGGGGTCAATCTCCATCAACATCTTCACCAGCACCTTATCATCTCAAAACCTAGTTCATCTCTTGTATCCAATATTTGTTCCAAAACCTCAGATTGGTACATGTGGGTTGCTAGTAGTGTTGATTACTCCTTGTAGTTGATTCTAGTTGGTTTATTTGGTGGAAGATCATATGATCAGATCCTTAATGCATAGTAATACCCCTCTGATTATGAACATGAATATTATTTGTGAGTAGTTACGTTTGTTCCTGAGGACATGGGAGAAGTCTTGCTATGAGTAGTCATGTGAATTTGGTATTCGTTCGATATTTTGATGAGATGTATGTTCTCTTTCCTCTAGTGGTGTTATGTGAACGTCGACTACATGACACTTTGCCATTGTTCGGGCCTAAAGGGAGGCATTGGGAAGTAATGAGTAGATGATGGGTTGCTAGAGTGACAGAATCTGAAACCCTAGTTTAAGAGTTGCTTTGTAAGGGGCTGATTAGGATCCACCTGTTTCATGCTATGGTTAGGTTTACCTTAATACTTCCTTTGTAGTTGTGAATGCTTGCAATAGGGGTTAATCATAAGTGGGATACTTGTACAAGGAAGGGCAGTACTCAAGAACCAGTCCACCCACATATCAAATTATCAAAGTACCGAACGTGAATCATATGACCGTGATGAAAACTAGCTTGACGATAATTCCCATGTGTTCTCGGGAGCGTTTTCCTTCATATAATAGTTTGTCCAGGCTTGTCCTTTGCTACAAAAAGGATTGGGCCATCTTCCTGCACCTTATTTACTTTTATTTCTTTTTACATGTTACCAATTACCTTATGACAAAACTATCTGTTACCGATAATTTTAGTGCTTGCAGAGAATACCTTACTGAAAACCGCTTGTCATTTCCTTCTGCTCCTCGTTGGGTTCGACACCCTTACTTATCGAAAGGACTATGATAGATCCCCTATACTTGTGGGTCATCATCCCTCTCCCGCGCCCGTATAGTTTCTCACTCCCTTGCTTACTCCTTCTGCCTCTTCCTCCTCCCGCCGTTGTCACCGCATTGCCGTCGCCGTCCTCCCTCCACCTTCCTCGGTAAGCCGTCACCCTCCTTCCTCCTTCGAAATCCCTCCGCCATCCACCATCCTCCCTCCTCCTCCTCTTTCCTTTGTCCTCCTTCCCGCTTCGTCCCTCCTCCATCCTAGTCTGGTCGCCCTCCTCCTCTCTCCTCCCTCCTCTAGCCGCCATCCTCCCTCCACCATCCTCCTCCTCCTTACTATATGCAACATACTAAATGTAGGTATATAAATGTATTGGAATGCTATATGGGAAATTTAGATATATGCAGCATAGTAAATTTAGGTAAAAAAATCAGTAATGAAATTTTTTGGTCTAGAAATGTATTGGAATGCTATATGAAAAATTGTTAGGTATAGAAATGTATTGGTATGCTATATGAGAAAAATTTAGGTATCAAATTTAGTAATAGTAACTTTGGTAAAAAAATTAGTAATAGAAAATTTTCAATATAGAAATGTATTGGAATGCTATATGAGAAATTTTTAGTAAAAAATTAGGTATAGAATTTTTTAGTAAAATATAGAAATGTATTGGACACTTTAATTATTTTTATGTAATTATCAATTTGTCTTCAAAGAATTCTATATGAGATTTGATGATCTATAATTTTCACTCGGTGGAATATGTAGGCTTTGTATTGATCTTCATCAGAGCTTCCTCTACTTCCTCTAAGCCGACTCGGTGAGCTAAAAGTCCACCTCCTCATTCTCTTCTCCTCGGACATGTTTATGATGATATTTGGACATGTATTGGTTGTCTCTTTGGACATGTGGCCTATGTTTGCAGGGAACACCTGCGAGTGGCCTATGGTTTACCGGGTTGTTGATTCATTTCTGTTCTGGCGACTTTCAAGCGCTTGATATGTCCTATTTTAGCAAAGGTCATGCCGGAATTTTCCATGGATTTCAACATGACTTGTGCTGTAAACTAGGAAATATTGAGTGTTCGTGATTTGCCAGAACAGGAATTAAATGACATTCCGGCAAACCATAGGCTATTTTTTATGTCACTCGATATATGTAACGGGTTTATTGTCATTCTATTGGGGCTCCTTGTGTGACTTTCAGTCTGTTCTTGAAGGAAGGATGCTGACTGTTGTCGTGGGTGTCATTTCCTCTCCTTCCTCTCATGATATACCTTGGTGATTCACGAGAAAAGGAGGGGAAGCGACCATCACCAACTGTTGAAACATTTTTGAGGGAGTGTTCACCATATACTGTCAAAATATTAGAGTGGAAGAATCCCGACTGTTGTTGTGGGGGTCGTTACCTATCCTTCTTCTCGTGATATACCTTGGTAATGCACGAGAGAATGAGGGGAAGTGAGCATCACCTACGGCCGAACTATCTGTGAGGGAGTGTCTACCATATACTGTCGAAATATGAGAGAGGAAGAGTACCGACTGTTGTCGTGGGGATCTCTTGTTCTTCGTTCCCGTACGCTAGACATTTTGGTGCAATGCACTCTGGAATGAAGGAGGAGTCACCATAACCGACGGTCGAATATATCAGAGAGGGAGTGCCCACCATTTACACCACGCGAGATGAGAGTTTTCAAGGAAGACTCATAGACCAAAATTCAACCCGTGCTGAATAGTGTTCTATGTGTAGAGTTCCTGGTAATTTCCGTCGATTTATAATCTTTGAATTATGAACACAGGAAATGTCTGATGATGATAGGATACCTAAGTGTGATTATTGCAGCGACGGCCGGGGTATGTGCGACATGCCTCACCTAGAAAACGGTAGTTTCTTCACCATGAAGTTGTTCGAGACCTTCGATGTTTTTATAGTATGTAACGACGACAAGTATTTTTTTCGTAATTAATCATGACTTGTACTTATTTTCTTCAACATGTAATTTCTATTTTTACAATTCGACTAGTGCGTCCCCTGCCATGCAAGATGGTATGTCTTGGAGAAGCTCGGTTTCCAAGATAGTGAGAATATGGAGATGAGGAAAGATCACCTTAGGACTCAGCATGGTTATGCCTTTCGGGTTAAGCTCTACGGTGTAGTTAATAACTCACATTTTGGTTGCTCAAATTGGAGAGCTCTATGCAAAGCCTATGGATTTCATAAGGATATTCAAATAACCTTCGATATTCGTCCGGAAGATGATATTGTAGATAATATTGACATTTGGGTAGATGTGCATGTGCTTCCACTTCTACCTCTATGTGAGTATGTCAAATAAATTTGTTAAGTAATTTATATTGTTTATTTAAAAATAGTTGACAACTTATCTAGATTCTTTGTGAAATGTACGAAAGGTAGTAGACAAAACCTACTACAACTATGGCTCTGAACTAACTTGCGAGGAGGAAAAATCATCTTGTCTCATTTATTAATGATGTTGAGACTTTCAAGAAAAATTATGAAATTAACCCAAATTATGCTCAATACATGCCACTAGTCTATGTGTTGAACTACGGTAACATCCATGGAAATAACATGGTAAGAATTTTTACTATTATGTCACCAGTGCATCTTTTGCATACATTCTTCGTAAGCAAAACTACATTGCTAACTATGTTATTATTATGTGATGACCCACAAGTATAGGGGATCAATAGTAGTCCTTTCGATAAGTAATAGTGCCGAACCAAACGAGGAGTAGAAGGAAATGACAAGCGGTTCTCAGCAAGGTATTCTCTGCGAGCACTAAAATTATCAGTAACAAATAGTTTGGTAGTAAGGTAATTCATAACGGGTAATGGGTAACAAGTGTAAAAAAGGTGCAGCAAGGTGGCTGTCGGTGTCAAAACTGGCAGAACTCGGGGTAGGGGGTACCGAGCTGTGGATCTAGGATTGATGGGTAACAATGGACGATGAACACAACATTTACTCAGGTTCGGGCCCTCTCGAAGAGGTAAAACCCTACGTCCTGCTTGGTTGTATTGATTGTATAACGTGGTTTACAGAGTAGATCCACCTCGAGATCAATATGAGCTAAACCCTAGGCTACGGGGGATGAAGATACCTCTCCCACTAATGACTACAACCCTCGGTTTATATACACATTGATAGGGTTAGGGTTACCAGAGATACATTACAATTAGTAATCAAAGAAATCCCACTCCTTCTTGACTTGGAGGGCACACCACGGCTTCATAGATCTCCTGTCATAGTACGGCTCCACCAGTCCGGCCCATGTACAGTGGGTTGTCGCCCCGAGAACCCCTTAGTCCATGACTCCCTCAGTAGCCCCCGAACTTGCCTCCAATGCCGACTTGTATCTGGTATCCATTCATCCGACCAGTTTTCGGTTTGTGGGGCGAGTTCCTCAGCAAGTCTTCCCCCTGTTCGGTACCAAGTGATGTCCGGAATTTGAAACGAAGGTTTTACTTATCTGACAACTTTTTCTCCTTCAATGAAGAGTCGCTTCCGGCCATAATGCCATGCAGTTACTCTTTTTCGAAGCGCGGCTTGAGGTTGACACTGCGCTTGACATGTCCCCTCAAGGTGGAGATCGTGTCTCTCTTTTAGGGGGATATGGTTAATGATTTCGATTCCCCTCCCTGCTCATAACATTGTGGAGATATGGGGAAGTGGAGAGGCCAACGACATGAAAAAGGGATTTCTGGCCTGCCCACAATCTATAAAGGGGGGCCGCTACAGTTTGCATCCCACACCATCTCCTTCCTTCCGCACTCCCAGTCCTTTAGAGCTCCAATGCCCTTCCCCTACTTCCATAGCCAATCCCGCTTCACCTCCTTCGACCATGGCCGGATCTGGTGCCAACGGGAAGTGGTAGGCTTCCTCCATCACCAACGAGGATATACTGAAGCTGAAGGACGCCGGTTACTTGCCTGCCAACGTCGCGCATCGAGCCCCCGAAGAGGGCTAGATCATCCCTACGCTCGAGCCGGGCGAAAGGGTAGTTTTTCTCCCCCATTTCCTTAGGAGGCTAGGATTTCCCCTGCACCCCTTTGTGCGGGGACTAATGTTCTACTATTGGCCGGATTTCAATGATCTAGCCACCAACTCCCTCCTCCACATTTCGACCTTCATCATTGTCTGTGAAGCACTCCTCTGGGTCCAGCCACACTTCAGATTATGGCTGAAGGTGTTCAACATGAAGCCTAAGGTGGTCGACGACGAGCAGGCGGATTGCGGAGGGGCCATGATCAGCAAGCTGACACGGGTCCAGTGGCCGGACGGCCACTTCGTCGACACCGTTCGGATGTGGCAGAAGGAGTGGTTCTATGTCACCGAGCCGAGGGACGTCGCATGGGGAGCGGCTGAGGGAGTCCTGGATTAGGGGGTCCTCGGGTGTCCGGGCCGTGTGTTATGGGCCGAACTGGTGGGCCGTGAAGATGCAAGGTAGAAGACCTCCCCCCGTGTCCGGATAGGACTCTCCTTTGTGTGGAAGGCAAGATTGGCGTTTGGATGTATAGTTTCCTTCCTGTGTAAACTGACTCTGTACAGCCCTAGGCCCCTCCAGTGTCTATATAAACTGGAGGGTTTAGTTCGTAGAGGTCATCGGAATTCATATCGGCTAGACATCTAGTGTTTAGCCATTGCGATCTCGGGGTAGACCAACTCTTGTAACCCATATACTCATCAAATACAATCAAGCAGGACATAGGGTTTTACCTCCATTAAGAGGGCCCGAACCTGGATAAACATTGTGTCCCCTTTATCACCTGTTACCTTCGATCCTCAGACGCACAGTTCAGGACCCCCTACCTGAGATCGGCCGGTTTTGACACTGAGGGAGTCCTGGATTAGGGGGTGTTTGGGTAGCCAGACTATACCTTCAGCCGGACTCCAGGACTATGAAGATACAAGATTGAAGACTTCGTCCCGTGTCCATATGGGACTTTCCTTGGCGTGGAAGGCAAGCTTGGCGATGTGGATATTCAAGATCTCCTACCATTGTAACCGACTTTGTGTAACCCTAACCCTCTCCGTGTCTATTTAAACCGGAGGGTTTTAGTCCATAGGACAACTTCATCATACAACAATCATACCATAGGCTAGCTTTTAGGGTTTAGCCTCCTTGATCTCGTGGTAGATCTACTCTTGTACTACCCATATCATCAATATTAATCAAGCAGGACGTAGGGTTTTACCTCCATCAAGAGGGCCCGAACCTGGGTAAAACATTGTGTCCCTTGTCTCCTGTTACCATCCGGCCTAGATGCACAGTTCGGGACACCCTACCCGAGATCCGCCGGTTTTGACACCAACATTGGTGCTTTCATTGAGAGTTCCTCTGTGTCGTCGCTTTTAGGCCCGATGGCTCCTTCGATCATCAACAACGATGCAGTCCAGGGTGAGACTTTTCTCCCCGGACAGATCTTCGTCTTCGGCGGCTTCGCACTGCGGGCCAACTCGCTTGGCCACCTTGAGCAGATCGAAAGCTATGCCCCTGGCCATCAGGTCAGGCTTAGAAGCCTAAACTACACGGCTGACATCCGCGGGGACTTGATCTTCGACGGATTCGAGCCACAGCCAAGCGCGCCGCACTGTCTCGATGGGCATGATATAGCTCTGCCGCCGAGCAGCGCTTGGGAGGCCGCACACGCACCGGTTCCGACCATTGATTCGGAGCCTACTGCGCCGATCGAGGATCAGCGGTTAGACGCTGCCTCAGGGGCTGCGATCTCAGAGGCGATCGAGCCGAACTCCAGCCCCGCACTCCGCATGGCCCGTGACTCCGAAGAGCCGGATTCCTCTCCGAACTCCGTGCCCCCCGCGCCCCCGCCGATCGAATCCGATTGGGCGCCGATAATGGAGTTCACCGCCGCGGACATCTTTCAGCACTCGCCCTTCGGCGACATCCTGAATTCTCTAAAGTCTCTCTCTTTATCAGGAGAGCCCTGGCCGGACTACGGTCAGCAAGGTTGGGATACGGACGATGAAGAAATTCAAAACCCACCCACCACCCACTTCGTAGCCACTGTCGATGACTTAACCGACATGCTCGACTTCGACTCCGAAGACATCGACGGTATGGACGACGATGCAGGAGACAACCAAGAACCAACGCCTATAGGGCATTGGACAGCCACCTCATCTCACGATGTGTACATGGTGGATACCCCTAAAGGAAGCAACAACGAGGAAAACGGGGAGGGGGATCGATCTCTCGAAAAACAATCAAAGCGTCGGCGTAAACGCCGACCTAAGCCCCGCCTCGATAAAGACCCAGCCATAGAGCAGGATGAGCCGGTAGACGACGAGCATGCCTTAGAGCAACCGTCCCAACAAGACAACCCGGATAGAGAAACCGAACATTCCTCCCCCGGCGAAAATGGCATTCCGGACGACCCTACGCCGGACAAGCCCACGAAGCAGAAGAACCTCCACAAACGGCTCGTTGCAACCGCACGCAGCCTGAAAAAGCAGAAGCGGAAGCTAAAGACTGCGGAAGATGCACTCAGGATCAGATGGAGTAAAGTAATCAATACCGCAGACAAATACGGCGGCAGTCCCCGCACTAAAAGCTATTCAAGGAGAAAACTACTGCCTGAATTCGACGAGGAGGCCTTAGAGCCCTCGCATTCAAAAAGTAAGAAAGCCACACGGTCGGATAGACGACCCCAGGGCCAGCTTAAAGCGGCAAGCAGCGCCACACTTAAGCTGGTATGCGACCCACTTAACGATTCGCATCATGGCCCAGCCAGGTCCATTTACGGGCCAAGAAAGCAAGCTCTCGTAAGCAATGCAATAAAGCCATTATCAGAATATGGCACACCCAAATACAGGGGTGCCGCACACCCCCTATGTTTCACCGATGAGGTCCTGGATTACGAATTTCTAGCGGGATTCAAACCCGTAAACATAGAGGCATATGATGGAACAACAGACCCTGGAGTCTGGATCGAGGATTATATCCTCCACATACATATGGCTCGAGGAGATGACCTCCACGCCATAAAATACTTACCCCTCAAGCTTAAAGGGCCAGCCCGACATTGGCTTAAAAGCCTTCCTGAAAACACAATCGGAAGTTGGGAAGAGCTCGAGGACGCTTTCCGAGCAAATTTTTAAGGGACCTATGTCCGCCCTCCGGATGCAGACGATCTTAGTCACATAACTCAACAGCCCGGAGAGTCAGCTTGGCAATTCTGGAATAGATTTCTTACTAAAAAGAATCAGATAGTCGACTGTCCGGACACTGAAGCCTTAGCAGCTTTTAGGCATAATGTCCGAGACAAATGGCTCGCCAGACACCTCGGCCAAGAAAAGCCAAGAACAATGGCTGCACTAACAAGCATCATGACCCACTTTTGCGCAGGAGAGGATAGCTGGTTGGCAAGATGCAGCACCATCGACCCAAGTACATCCGAAACTAGGGATGGAAACGGAAAACCGCGACGCAATAAGGACCGATGCTGGACTAAGGAAAAAAATCCGAAGAGCACGACAGTTAACGCCGGATTCAAAAGCTCACGATAGAATCAGAAAAAGCCGCCCCTCCAAGATAACCGGGACGACCTATCCAACCTAAACAAAATCCTGGATAGGATATGTCAAATACACAGTACTCCCGGAAAGGCTGCTAACCATACCCACAGAGATTGTTGGGTTTTCAAACAATCCGGCAGACTCAACGCCGAACACAAGGGGCTCGATACACCAAGCGAAGACGAGGACGAACCCCAAAAGCAGAGTACTGGGAAACAAAAGAATTTCCCACAAGAAGTAAAAACAGTAAACTTACTCCACATAACAAAATGTGCGGCACCCATAAAGGTACGCGCCCCATGGTCTATCCCAAAGGAATCCCGCCACTGGTTGTCCAAACCAATCATCTTCGATCATCTGGATTATTCTAGAAGTATCAGGAACCCAGGCTGGACTGCCCTGGTACTCGATCCAATAATTGGAGGACTCTAGTTTTCAAATGTCCTTATGGACGGTGGCAGCGGACTCAACCTGATATATCAGGACTCAATCCGCCACATGGGGATCGACCCAAAAACAATTCGCCACAGCAAAACCTCCTTTCAAGGAGTAACGCCAGGTCCGGACACCCATTGCATGGGTTTTCTCCGGCTCGAGGTTATTTTTGGCTCTGCCGATAACTTCCATCGCGAAAAGCTGACTTTCCACATCGTCCCATTCTCAAGTCACTATCAAGCACTGCTGGGACGCGAAGCTTTCGCCAGCTTTAACGCAATACCGCATTATGCATCTCTTACGCTTAATATGCCCGATCCACGCGGGATCATCTCCTTAACGGGGAAGCAGTAAGGGCGCCTCCCCCCAGCGGAGGATTGTGCGGCCGCTTTAACAGCCCCACAATACAATGGCTTCACTAGCGAGAACATCGGAACAGGTCATTAAGACCACGGACATGGATAGACGAGTCCGGCACAAAAGTATCATTGATAAAGGCTTAGTGGCCATATACCCCTGCACTAGGGGCTTCACACGTATAAAATAAGAGACAATAAAGCTCAATTTTCCATATTTTACTTTACACTTTGTTTATTTCATATAACTTTTGTTCGGCACGCCCCTTTTTCAACTTAGTTGCTCTCTTTTTTACAGATGAACGTCGTGCTGCGCCCGTCCAGGATACGGCACAATGGAGACACAGGCGCAGACGTGCAGTAGGGACCCGTTCCAAGGATTCTTTTCAGATTAAGACCCTGCGTAAACCTTTTTTACTGTCTCTTGTTGATACACATCCCCTGGTTCTATGACCAAGGAGGAGGCTGGCGTCTTGGCATGTGGCCACGTCAGAATTCTTGCGCGTACCTGGACACTAGGGGCTTATACCTTAGAGCATTACTTAGCCCGCTCTCATAAAGACCTAATACCTTAGGGAGTGTTCGGCGTCGCGAGTTTGGCCTTATATGCATCAGCTCCGAGTCATGATTTTGGTAAAATGTTGGGTTGCCCGGCTCCTGTGTTCGGCCGCCTTACGTTCCGCTCTATCGGCTAAGGCGGCACCAGGAGAACTACTGCGATTGTGCCCTGGTTCGGCCAGGCGAGCACCTCAGTAGAGAAAGCCGAAAACCGACTGTCATGATATGGTGTGAGACTGGTCAACCACTCGATGACTCTCTGGAATCTATAGGATTCCCCTGCATTAACGAAGGGCTATTTCCCGGCCAGGCACATACGCGCCCCGAATTCGGGCGAGCGCAGTCGCGACCAGGGGCTACCTAAATAGTCCCATTGTCAAGCTCCTATTGCTAAGTGAAAGTGTTAAAGCATTATAGTCCGGTTGCCTAGCTCGCTGCGCTATCACCTCCTTTGTAGGACCAAGACGTTGGATTAGTGAAAATGCGCCTTCTGCGAGCACCCCCGCACTATGTGCGTGGGGGCTGAAGCCAACGACTGCCATCTTTCAGATTTTGTATGTATATCTTAAAACAGCCGCACAGGATGTGTTCCACATACTTGCAGGCACAAGTATAAAAGGCTACTATAATTCATCAAAATATTGCTTCATAATTACATATGCTATCAGAACATAGCATCCTTCGAGAACTGTGTCTCTATTACACGAGCGCCTTCAAGGACTTCCTGAAAATAGTGCTCGGAGGGTACTCGGCTTTGGTCCGAATCTCGGGATGCAACAACGGTGGTCTCCATCTCTGCCCAGTATGTCTTGACACGGGGCAAGAGCCATCCGTGCGCCCTCTATGCATGCTGACCTCTTCATCGCATCGATACGTGGCACCGCGCCAAGGAATTGCTGCACCAAGCCGAAATAACTCTTCGGCTCCGATCTCCCCGGCCACAGATGACCCATGACGTACTTCATGGCGAGTCCGGACAATCTATTCAGTTCGGCCCATTGAGCCAGACGATCGTCCACTGCCAGTGGACGCTCTGGATTGTGGAACTGCGACCAGAAAAGCCTTTCCACCTCACGATCTTCTTGATCTTGAAAGTGTTCGGTCGCATCAGCAGCACTCGCTGCCAAATCCAGATAGGTGTCCTTTACACTCCACATCCGGTCCAACGGAGCAAACTTCGGATCGCCAAACTTCCTCCGCAGCATAAAGGGCTTTCCAGCCGCAATCTGTCCGGCCTGACGCAGCTCCTCCTTCGCATCTCTCATCTCAGAGCGAGCGTCCTTGGCATCAACAACGGCCTTCTCTAAGTCCGTTTGTCTCGCCCGGTCTTCTTTCTCAAGAGACTTGCAATGGTCAGCAGCGCTTTTTAACTTCACAGCCATCTCGGACATCTCCTTCTTGCTTCGGCAGTGAGCAGCCTGTTCGGCTCTCAGCTCTTCAAGTGCCTTCTCGGCAGCCGCATCACTTTTCCTGGCTTGTTCCTTAGCTCGGGAAAGTTCCGTCCGGAGACTCTCCACGGCGGCCGCACCATCTGCATCAAGCACACACATTGTAAGATACTGGCATAAAAGCTCCTCTTACCAGATGCCGCCCGAAGAATTGCATACCTTGAGCATCATCAAGTCGCTCGTTGACGAGCGCGATGTCGGCATCTGCCACGTCAAGTTGCCGCTTTAGTTCGGCAAAATCATCAGTTCGGCTCGATTCCAGACACTTCGCCACCTATATACAAAGGCGAAAATTAGACCTGGGATTATGATCCTCTGCGCGCCGTCAATTTTGACAACACACAGAGTCTCAAGGGCTACTATCTACACAGGGCGCATCTTGTTTATGCGCAACTGACAAAGTAGTGCATTATCAAACGTACCTCAAAACCCGTCAGCAAACTCCTAACGGCCTCGTGCAGTCCACTTTCTGCGGACGAAATCCTTCCAATCACCGTAACCATCAATGCACGGCGCTCCTCTGAGATAGAAGCTCGCCCCAGCAGAATCATCAGGTCCTCCAACCGTGCACCAGACGGTGCCGGACTCGTCCTATGACCTCCATCGAAGGCAGGACGCGGAGAACCTTGGGGGGGGCATATGGCTACCTTCCACCCCTGCCGGATTCGGAGAAACCCTCCGCAACAACACCTCAGGGTCCCTCGCCTCGCTAGGTGGTACGGCATGGGGAGGCGTTCCACTCTCCATCATCTCCGGAAGAAGATCCCCCGAAGACGAGCTCTGTTGAGAAGGGCTGAGGTCCGAGCTACAAGGTAAAATTTCGGTTAATCTTCTCAGATAAAAAGTAAGGATTTCTCTCATCCCTCTAAAGGAAAATCCCTCTCTACTTACGGCTCGCTGGAGGGCTGATCCCTTTGGGGCGTAGTTTGGCCGAGGATCTCCCCGGCGCCGGACCCTCTGACGAGGACTTCTTTCCCCGCTTTGAGGCCATGGTCTCCGGGTCGTCAGAGCCGGCCCTCTTCTTCCCCCTAGGAGAGGGATTGTCGGTTCCTCCCTTCGGAGCAGCCTCCTTCGAGGAGGCCATAGTTTCCTTGTTCTCCCCCACACTTCCCTCCAAAGGCACGATCTTCAACATCCTGACTAGCATGGGATCCAGCCTGGTGTAAGGAAGGGGAGCCGGACACCTGATCAGCTTCGCCTTCGCTACCCACTCCTGTTTAAAAGGACAACTCTTTTAGGGGCGAGTTTATGACAATTTTATGGATAGCGAGTCCAGGCACAAGGTTACTTACTTGAGTATCCGGGCGATTGCAGCTTAAACCTGCGTCCTCGGTCAAATCCGGACACATTGCTTGTGATCCGAAGAACATTTTATACATCTCCACGGGCGTTGCGCCCATAAAATGCTGGAGAGCTCGTGGTCCCTCCGGATTAAACTCCCACAGACGAAGGGAGCGACGTTTGCCGGGCAATGTTCAGAGAATCAGCATGACCTGCATCACCTTGACCAGGTTGAGGTCTCTTTCTAAGAGATCCCTAATGCGGCCCTGCAACAGGGGCACGTCTTTGGATAACCCCCAATCTAATCCTTTGTTGACCCATGACGCTAGCGGTGGTGGGGGACCCGAGCGAAAGGCAGGAGGCGCCACCAACTTGGCGCTCCTGGGAGCGGTGATATAGAACCACTCTCGTTCCCACAAGCCGAGCTCCTCTTGAAAGGAGCCCTCGGGCCATGGAGCATCGGCATTCTTACTTATGACAGCACCTCTGCACTCTGCGTGCCGTCCCTCGATCATCTTCAGCTCCACTCCAAAAGTCTTGAGCCATAATCCGAAGTGAGGAGTAACACGGAGGAACACTTCGCACACAACGATGAATGAGGAAATGTGGAGGATGGACTCCGGAGCTAGGTCATGAAATTCCAGCCCATATTTGAACATCAGCCCCCTCACGAAGGGATCCATCGGGAAGCCTAAACCCCGAAGGAAGTGAGACATGAACACTACGCTCTCACGAGGCTGGGGACTGGGAATAGCCTGCCTTTGAGCAGGAAACCTATGTGAAATTTCGGCGGTCAAAAACTTAGCCTCTCTCAACCTTAGCATGTCCTCCTCCGTGACGGAGGAAGGCATCCATCGGCCTTGAAGGTCAGAACCGGACATTGTCGAAGGTCCGAAGCGCCTGGAATCTGGAGCCTAGGGTGTTGGAACTCGAGGCGACAGGCGAACTTGTTTTGAGATTGGAGAAAAGGAGTAAGGCCTTGATCTCTATATAAGAGGTTGAATACCAGGAGCCCTCCCCGTAACCGTTTGGGACTCGCCTTTAATCGAGAAAACATGCTAACGGGCACGATTGGGTTACCCACGTCCGTATTGATGAGAATCCCGTAAATAAAGGGGACACGATCTCTGCTTTGACAAGACGTGCCAAGGAAACCGCCTCGCAAAACACACTGAGGTGGAAAAGCAAAAACGACTCGAACAAAGGCTTGGCCGTAGTGTGATGTCACACTGCGGAATATGTCAGCAGATTAGATTTGTGCTAATATTATTCTCTCTGTGGCAATACGTGGAAACTTATTTGGCAAAGCCGGACACTACTCTTGGTGTTTACAAACTTTTATGAAGAATTTGGAGGAGGAACCCGCCTTGCAATGCCGAAGACAAATTGTGCGCCGGACTCGTCGTCATTGAAGCGTGGTTCAGGGGCTACTGAGGGAGTCCTGGATTAGGGGGTGTTTGGGTAGCCGGACTATACCTTCAGCCGAACTCCAGGACTATGAAGATACAAGATTGAAGACTTCGTCCCATGTCCGGATGGGACTTTCCTTGGCGTGGAAGGCAAGCTTGGCGATGTGGATATTCAAGATCTCCTACCATTGTAACCGACTTTGTGTAACCCTAAGCCTCTCCGGTGTCTATATAAACCGGAGGGTTTTAGTCCGTAGGACAACTTCATCATACAACAATCATACCATAGGCTAGCTTTTAGGGTTTAGCCTCCTTGATCTCATGGTAGATCTACTCTTGTACTACCCATATCATCAATATTAATCAAGCAGGACGTAGGGTTTTACCTCCATCAAGAGGGCCCGAACCTGGGTAAAACATCATGTTCCTTGCCTCCTGTTACCATCCGGCCTAGACGCATAGTTCGGGACCCCCTACCCGAGATCCGCTAGTTTTGACACCGATAGACACTGACATTGGTGCTTTCATTGAGAGTTCTTTTGTGCCATCGATGGAAGGATCGATGGATCGCCTTGTCATCAATGACAACATCACCTCTGGAAGGGCCCTAGCTCCAGGATAGGTCCTCCAGCTTGGCGGTTCCACCATGGACGTCCGCTTGGCCGTTAAGCCAAAGGCTGCCCCCGCAATTGCTAAACATCGTCTCCACATCAGCCTTGAACACTCTGAAAAGATCGATCCGGCATATGTCTCGTCCTTGAACGAACTACTAGATTGCATTGCCACACTAGGGGTCGCAACATACTATGATCGGATTGGGCTTAATCCCGAACAGAGGGAAATCAAGTCCCCGCCGATCACCCATCTAGTAGTGGTCGTGGAGGAACATGCCGAGAATACTTCTCCCTAAGTTAAGAACAAACTATGTTCGGATTTTCGAGAATACTTTTCCCCATGAAGGATTTGATTTTCTTGTCAATGAGATGATTATCGGGTGCCCCATTAGGGTGTATTCTTTTTTCCCGTGTGATGTGCTGCTTAAAGGCAGGAGGATCCTCCTGCCTTTCCATGCACGGGACATAGAACTGTCCTTGACGAACTGCTCGACAAGCCCTGACAGATACACATGATGCCAAATACCGAACCAACACATAGCCTTTGGCCATGTTGGGCACTCCGGCAGGTGGCTAAGAGAGGCGAGGCCATCCTCACCAATACTACCCCGGATAAGTACTCTTTTGAGGATGACAATCTTAGTGTCTTCACGGTCTTCGAGACCTTTTCTTCACATAATTGGCGCAAAAGGATGCTCCGCGACCTCGTCGAAGTTAACCAAGTAGCCGCAATAAACCCTTGGAGCGATACGGAAATAACCTTTACTGCCGATGACGAACCAAGGGCCAGATCAGCCCGAGAACCTGCCGCCTTGCTCTTAAACCCAATTGTGGATGGCTTTCCACTCACCAAGGTGCTCATGGACGGTGACAGCGGACTGAACCTCATCTACGAGGACATGCTCGATAAAATGCAAATGGACAAGAGTCACATCGAGCAAAGAGGCACCACCTTTCGAGGAATTATCCCCAGTCGAGAAGCATGATGCTCGAGGAAAATTAAACTTGATGTGGTGTTCGGCATGTCGGAGAACTACAGGTCCGAAGAGTTGCTCTTCCATGTGGCACCTTTCAATAGTGGATATCACGCCCTGTTGGGGCAAGATGCCTTCACACGCTTTCAAGCCATACCCCTTATGGGTACATGAAGCTCAAAATGCCAGGGCCCAATGGAATTATCACAATCACCAGTGATCTGGATACAGCACTCGGCGCCGAAAACAAAACTGCATCCTTGGCCCTCGAGGCACTATCTGAGGCCCTCGCGGCTGAGGAGTTAACCACACTATGCGTTCCAAAGTGAACAAAGATGATGTCATCCTTGATAAGAGGCCCAAGTCCACTTTTTTCAAACCAGCAGACGAAATAGTTCAATTTCAAGTGCATCCGACTGATCCTAACAAGACAACCTCCATTGGGGCACAGCTGGATCCGACGGTCCATGTCGCCTTGCGAGTGTTCCTGCGCGAAAATTGGGACATCTTTTCCTGGCACCCTTTGGATATGCCAGGATCCCATGCAGACTGGCCGAACATAGCCTCAGCATAATAAATGGGTTCAAACCAGTCAAGCAAACACTGCGACGATTTTCTGAACCCAAACGACAAGCTATGGGGGAGGAGCTAGCCAACCTACTTGAGGCCAGGTTCATTAGAGAGATCAAACACCCAGACTGGCTAGCAAACCTAGTAATGGTGCCAAAGAAGGATAAATCTTGGCGCCTTTGTGTCGATTTCAAGGACCTCAATAAGGCTTGCCCTAAGGAACCCTTCCCACAGTCCCACATTGACCAAATCATTGACGCGACCGCAGGACACGACTTACTGTGTTTCCTCGACACATACTCCGGATACCATCAAATTAAGATGAAGGAGTCCGACCAAGCTGCAACAACATTCATTACCCCCTATGGGCCTTTCTGCTTCAACACTATGCCTTTCGGGCTCAAAAACGCTAGCGCCACTTACCAACGCTTGATTCAAACATGTCTGGAAAAGAAAATTGGCAAGACAGTGGTGGCATACGTAGATCATGTTGTCATCAAGACTAAACACGTTGACTCATTGGTGGACAATCTACGACAAACATTCGACAACATCCGAACATATGACATACGGCTCAATCCGGAAAATTGTGTCTTCGGCGTTCCAGCCGGAAAACTACTCGGGTTCATCATTTCCAATAGAGGAATTGAAGCGAACCCGGCAAAAATCCGAGCCTTGTCACAATTGGCAACGCCAACAGACTTAAAGCAAGTCCAAAAACTAGCCGGGTGCATGGCAGCCTTGAGCCGCTTTATCTCCAGATTAGGAGAAAAGGCGCTACCACTTTATCGACTGCTCCGACACACCGACCACTTCGAGTGGAAGGACGCGGCTACAACTGGATTGGAAGAAATAAAAACTTTGTTAGCAAGAAACCCAATCCTTGCCACACCAAGTGTTGGCGAACCTATGTTGCTCTACATATCTGCAACTCATTAGGTAGTGAGTGCGGTGCTCGTCGTCGAACAACAGACGGAGGGATATAAATTCCCACTCCCGAAACTAGTGTACCATGTATCGGCGGTTCTAACACCATGCAAATCTCGATACCCACACTATCAAAAGATAGCGTATGCGGTCTTCATGGCATCCCGGAAGATGCGGAACTACTTTCAAGAGTGTTCTATCATGGTGGCTTCCGAAGTACCACTCAATGACATCATAAACAATCGGGACGCCACCAGCCACATTGCCAAATGGGCCATCAAGATCTTACCATTCGAAATAACATACAAGCCATGCTGAGCTATTAAACCTCAGGTGTTTGCCGACTTTGTTGCCGAATGGAGAGAAGCCGAACTCCCTAAAGAATACATCACATACTCCAACTGGGTGATGTACTTTGACGGCTCTAAAATGTTAGCCGGATTGGGGGCTAGTGTCATCGTAACATCCCCTAAAGGGGACACAGTCCGTTACTTATTACAAATCATGTATACAGACTCCAACAATGCGGCTGAATATGAGGCTCTATTGCATGGTCTTCGAATGGTTGTTTCTATGGGAATACAACGCCTTGAGGTGCCTAGGGATTCGAACCTCACGATATCCCAAATAAATAGAGATTTTGATGCAAAAGATCCAAAGATGGCGGCATACCACAACGCCATACTGAAAATATCAGCTCGGTTTGAGGAGTTTCGTCAGGTTGCTCGAGAAAATAATTAGGCAGCGGACATCCTAGGTAGAATGGGTGCTAAAAGCGACCCCGTCCCACCTAAAACATTTGTGGCAAGGCTCTTCAAGCCATCCGTGGTATGGCAGGACGAGAGCGGCAATACTAGTCCAGAGCCGATCACATCCCCGGTTGCCGAACACAAGTCTGATATCATCAGTGGCTCGGACACCGAAATGACTCCTTCCGCCCATTTAATCATGGCTGTCATCACTCCATGGACTGAACTCTTCCTAGCCTACCTTAATAGGTGGAACCTTGATGACCAGAATGAGGCCCGTCGTATAGTCCGACGCTCGAAAGCCTACAAAGTTCATGAAGGAGAACTCTACAAGAAAAGTACTACTAGAGTTATTCAAAGATGTATCTCCGAAGAGGAGGGATGACAGCTCTTAGCCGAAATACATGCTGGTCTCGGTGGCCATCATGCCGCAGTTTGGGCCCTCATAAGTAAGGCCTTCTATACAGGTTTCTTTTGGCCCACGGCCGAGCAGACGCACATGCCCTTGTACAACGTTGTGTCGGATGCCAGCTGTTCGCTAATCAAAGTCACATGCCACCCACCACCCTAAAAACAATCCCCATTACTTGGCCTTTGCGGTCTGGGGACTAGATATGGTTGGACCCCTTAAAGGGGGAAGCCACAAAAAGAAATATTTGCTGGTTATGGTGGATAAATTCACTAAGTGGATAGAGGCCAAACCAGTAAAAATGGCTGAAGCTGGGCCGGTGATCGACTTTATATCCGGTGTTGTACACTGTTGTGGTGTCCCGCACAACATCATTACTCACAACGGCTCTAACTTTACAGCTGAGTAGGTGAAAAACTGGTGTGCCAACCTGGGCATTAAGCTCGATTACACCTCCGTATATCACCATCAAACAAACGGTCAAGTCGAATGGGCTAAGGGCCTGATAATGAATGACATTAAACCCAGACTAGTGCAATCCCTACGGGAGTTAGATAAACACTGGGTCGAGGAACATGATTTCGTACTCTGGGGAGTGCGAACAACTCCCAATCATACGACCAGATACACACCCTTCTTCATGGTGTACGGCGCAGAGGCTGTCTTTCCCTATGACATTTTTCATGACTCACCTCAAGTGCGCATGTATGAAGAGAAAGAAGCTGAGCTTGATCGGCAGGACGACCTAGATGGCCTGAAGGAGGAGTGCGATGTTGCAAAATCCCGTTCCGCATTCTATCAACAACAGGCTCGGAGATACCAAAGCAGAGAAGTGCGGGCGAAGACCTATAATGTTGGTGAACTTGTTTTACGCCTCCCAGAGAAGAAAAAGGACAAACTCAAACCAAAATGGGAGGGTCCCTTCATTATCGATGAAGTTCTCACAGGAGGAGCATATCGCTTTCGTAATGCATCGGATAATCGCCTCGAGCCAAATCTATGGAACGTTGCTCGGCTCCAAAGATTCTATGCATAACTCCGACCATACTTCTTTTTTGTTCCTTTTTCTCCTCTTCATCTATTTTTTGTTTTCTCGTTTTTGTACGATTTCCATGATATGTTCGGATAAGCCGAACACTTGAGGGGTACACATCCTTAAACATATATATCCCATCATGACTGGGGGTTTCTTTAACCAAAGCTTATCATTATTCCGAGCTTGGAGCTCACAATATAAGTGTCGTTTTTTGATATTACATCCTTTTCGCCATTATATGCACCTCTATGACTTAAGTTTTTGCCAAGCTCGGTTGCCTGGCTCCTGTGTTTACGCCCTATGTTCCGGAATGTTCGGCTAGAGCGTAAATGGAGCACCTCTGCGATTGTTACAACCGGGTCACTGGACATGTACCTCAGACGGGTAAAGCTGCAAGCTAGCATTCTTAAGAGAATAAGTGGTCGGCAATCAAACGGCAGATTGTTACATTTTTGTAACCACTCCAACACCGCGGCACGCGTAATTGCAGTATGCCAGCCCAAGGAAAGGAACCCTTAATGGAACTATTTTTCTTGGAAGATGTTTCTTACATATGTAATATAACATACAGCCCGAACTAAAACTTCTTGTCTGTTTGAGCACAATGACTGAGTTGCCTAGTTTTCGGACATAATAAATGCTTCTTTTCGAAAAGTATCCACAAACACTCCAGCATTTTTTGGGTTCGAAGGTCAAAGCCAAAAGCCTGTGATAATTTTTTTACATGTTCAGATAAAGGTATAGGTTGATTAATGCACTCAATCATAAATCTAGTCCTTATCTATCCCATCTATAAGACTGTCTAATCTACAATCTTCCTGCGAATACTTCGCAGCTACCATTACTTGGTCATACACCAATTTCACTTGAATTTCTTTCCCGTCTGATCCTTGTGGTCCCACCCGGGCCATATGATTTGGATTCAGTTTGGTGAAACGTGTCTTCACAATGGCCCAGGCTTCTCGGGCGCTTTCACGGCAGGCGGATGTCTTCGATAGCTTGAACTGGCGTCGTGCACCTTTGAACAGGTCTTCCAGGCCCTCCATACTTTCTGGAGGGGTATCATACGGCCATAAAGCCTTCACCATACTTTCATGGCTTTCCGGGCCCGAGCATGTACCATGGACAGTTCCTTCAACACGTTGCCTTGAAATTCGGATACTTCTTCCTCCGATTGACCAGTCAACAGGCCTGCGGCAACAGAGTCATAACATTCCAAATTAAGGGATTATGCATGGGCACCTAGAATTGTTCTAAATAAGAGAGGAAGACATACCGAACATGTCGCCTTTTAGCTTCTCATTTTCCTTCTGAGCAGCCGATAACTAAGCCTTTAAGCTCTCTATCTCTCCGGATAGTTTGCCTTTTTCTCCATCATGTTTATTCTTCCCGGATGCATTTGTTGCGACATGTTTCATTTCCGCCAATTCGGCGGTGACAACATTTAGCTGTGTCTGATTCGCTTCTAGCTCCCGGGATAGCGTGGTATTTTTTCTCTTTGAGAACCTGCGGGTCATAGCGATCCTTAAATCGGTTTACCTCACCGCTTCTTGTCTCGGGGGCTACTAGCTCATGACTATCAAAAATTGCATAAACGTTTACCTGTATATCCTTCGAGAACAGCTGAATGACTCCAGCAAGTCCGTCTCGAGCGGCTCGGATATATGCATCCACCGAGCTGAGTGCGGTAAAGTCCTCCTCGGAAAAGGAAGGGGTGCGCATAGCCTCTTTTAATCGACAATGATTCATCACACTCTCCACTTCGGAATTCATGACTGATACGTCATCTGAATCCTCTTGAGGAGGCAGAACTGGCATTGCATTGGCTCTCATCCTGATTGGCGAGTCTGGCACCGGATTCGAGGACATTCGGCTTACTGGGCGTTTTCCCACCGCCCGCCGCATACTCCTCCTGATATCAAGGATAAAAGGAGACTTTTAACAATCCAGACTCATGCCTAGGCATGTATTAAGCAAACATACATGTTAGAAGACTATGAGGTTTCGACAGCACTCCCGGTCCCTTTTAGTTTTGAACGACGGCCTTGCATCGGGGCCTCCCTTGAGGAGGTACGGTCCCTAGAGCGCCGATCCTATTAAAATCCGAATTAGTACAATAGATAAAAATGCAAATTGGGATTTCCTTGTAAGATCCCTCCGAATACTGACGATGCAGAAGGGATAGAGGCGGGGGTAGTCGGCGGTGATAGCCACTTCCCAGCCGTCAAGGCTCGCTTGATAAAATACCCCATCATCGAACTATGTATATATGTCCGGATCCTCGCAAAAGCTAGGGTCTTCTTCATGGTTATGATCCTCTGGCTGTGGAGCGGGATAGTGGACGTCCTCGGTCATCTTCCTCATGACTATTTGTGGCAACAAAGGGCAAAAATGATTAGTATCTGTAATAGTAAATAAAATAACAGAGACAATTGAAATCTTACCCATTCAATGGGGTTGTACATGGAATGGCCTTCCTGGCAGTTTAGCCGAAGAAAATCTTCTTTCTCACCCTTATACAGATCGGCCAAGATTGTGGCCAGTTCGGCTGGGGTATCCGGACCCTTCCATCTATAGCGGGATGCGTCATCTTCTCCGTTGTAACACCATAAGGGAGTTACTCTAGATTGGAGAGGCTGGACACACCTTTTTATCGCAATAGCCTTGACCTAGACTATCGAGAGATCAGTATGGGATAGCAACCTGACCTTGCTGACCAACCTCTTTATCTCCACACTATCCTTCTCCTTGGGACTTCGGGGACACCAGTTGAGGCGCTTCTTTAAAGGAGCACTGGAAAATTCTGGAAAGCCGCATCGTACGGTGTCCGGCAGTGGGACGTCATCTATATATAACCATTCCGAAGACCATTGTGGCTATACCTCTTTGGGAGTTCCAATGGGGTATCCGGATCTGGCTATACGCCATACTTCGGCGCTACCCACTTCAAATATGGAGCCTCCTCGATGGTGGGGAATGAGGCAAAAGAACTTCTTCCATAATTCAAAATGGGCCTCAATGCCAAGGAAAATTTCGCAAAGGGCAACGAAACTTGAGATGTGTAGAATCGAACCTAGGGTAAGGTTGTGTAGCTGGATACCGTAAAATTCCAATAGGCCCCTGATGAAGGGATGGATTGTAAGTCCTAGGCCCCGTAGAAGGAATGGAACAGAGCACACTCTCTCCTCCTTATTGGCGTTGGGGAAATTCTCAGCCATCACGTTGTTGCCGATTGAGGCCAATCCCGCTCGAATAGGGACTAGTTCTACAAAGGGGAGATAGCCCTGCGTCTGGAGACGGCTCAGCTGAAGATGAGGCACGGAGCAACTTTGCCAATCACCTTCTTGAGGGCCATGAGGGCGCAAAGAGGAGCCTGGGGCGCTGGCATGTTGGAGAGCTTCGTTCCTGGCTAATATTGACGGTTTTCCTCTTCTGTGATGTGAGATGGCATTTGGGGATCTACATCTCCTTATATAGATGCCGTACGAGCGCGGTGAGGGGCTTATTTGCAAAAATAAGCATGGACCGTTCATATTCGCCCGGCGCGCAGAAATCGATGCAATGAAAGGGAGGAATCATAAAATATAGAAAGATCAAGGTCGCAGCCGGACTATCGTTAGTCCCAAGTATAATGAAGAACCCGCCTTGCAAAGCCGAAGACATAAGTCGGATACTACATCATCATTGAAAGCAAGTTTGGGGGCTACTACGGTAGTCCTGGATTAGGGGGTCCTCGGATGTCTATGTCATGTGTTATGGGCCGAACTGGTGGGCCATGAAGATGCAAGGTAGAAGACCTTCCCCCGTGTCCGGATAGGACTCTCCTTTGTGTGGAAGGCAAGATTGGCGTTCAGATGTATAGTTTCCTTCCTCTGTAAATCCACTCTACACAACCCTAGGCCCCTCCGGCGTCTATATAAACCGGAGGGTTTAGTCAGTAGAGGTTATCATAATCCATATAGGCTAGACATCTAGGGTTTAGCCATTATGATCTCGAGGTAGATCGACTCTTGTAACCCCTATACTCATCAAATACAATCAAGTAGGACGTAGGGTTTTACCTTCATTAAGAGGGCCCGAACCTGGGTAAACATCATGTCCCCCATTGTCCCTTGTTACCTTCGATCCTCAGATGCCTAGTTCGGGACCCCCTACCTGAGATCGTCCTGTTTTGACACCGACAGCAGCCCCTGCATTCTGGTCAGGACCCCCCCACCAGATTGGCCTCCCGGACCAACAAGAGTCCTGACTGGGATGTGTTGCCAACACCAAAGTGCTACAGAAGCGCGTCGACAACGTAATAGAGACAGGTAAGAAGCTGGTTGACGTGTTCCAGATCATGCTCCACCGTGGGCTCCTCCCTTGCTAGGATACGGCCAAGCCCATGTGGGAGCATGAGCCCGAGGATCCGGCCACTATGCGGCACCTCTTCCGCATGACTCTTGACAAGATATGGGCCCAACTATTCCAGCCCCAGAACAAGTGGCCGTCCGAGGGGAAATACATCGGTCTTGACACTGCGAATCTGTGGCACCCCGGCTTAGAGCAACCGGTTTACCTTGCATTGCCAGCCAGAAATCAAGTCTTCTGGCAACACAGAACAACATGGTACAGAAACAACCTCTTTATTAATGCTAGCGGATTACACGGGTCTGATATTACATCGAGATAAGAGGCCAAGCGGCACCCATGGTGCGGCTGAATAGTATGTACATTATTTAATGAACATAAAGGGGCCTCGATTACACAAACTACGTGGCAGTGGAAAAATGACAAAGTGGAACTCCATAGCATAGGGACACCGACGTGGACACGGCCTAGACGCGGGAAGCTCTCCGATGCGAAACGACTTGCCTGAAAACTGGCATGACACGCTAGGTCAGTACATTGAATGTACTTGCAAGCTCACAACAAACATAAGCATAATGACAAACAATATAATCACCATTAATCAGGTTAATGCAATGTAAGCAATACTACTAATGTAGTGAAACCAAAATATGCATCGAGTCCCACGGACTCTCTTACCAGACGGGTTACCTCGTAACCAAACGGTGATCCTACCCGGATCACAACTGAAACCAATCACTCATGATCAGCTCATGATCTCCAGATTCATCAGTGCCATAAACAGTTATTTAGTGTACAAGATTAATAATAAAAGTTGATCCATGGTGTGACTTACTTCCGAGTTGTGCCCATAACCGAGCACGCGGCTATCGATAGACTTAATACACTATGCAGAGGTAGCGCACTTTACCCACACCACGTAATCCAGGAATCACCCTCCCATTCGGGTGGACCAACGGCATTCCAACGAAATCCTCCCCTTGTCATGACACTCTCCCGGCCACTCCGACAAACTCCCTCTCAGGGCTATGTCCTGGGTGGCCCCGTGCCTACCAAAGACACCAAGGGCCATCGTCATGGCAAAACGGTCCCAAACGGGGACAAGGTACCATAAAAACAAATGGGCACACAAGGCTATGTCTGCCTACTGGGCCAGGGTATGCATGCCCATAACCATCCCTCGTCGGATGCACCGGCGAGAGGCACAACAAAGGATCGAATCAAGACCTCCCACAAGGTAAATGTGGTCGCACTAAGAAAACCCGATTCAGTGGCACCATGACTTGATCAACATCATATTCAAGTTGGACATTATTAACAGGTTTAACTTGCACAAAAATTTAAACTACCAAGTCATACAATGTCGTGATCATGCAACTACTCGACATGCAAAGCACGCAACTCCCATGCACGGATCAAACTTATCAACATAACGTTCTTGCACTACTCAATATTAAACTTTATTGGTTCTTGAGGGAGTCCTAGATTAGGGGGTGTCCGGATGGCCGGACTATACCATCAGCCGGACTCCTCGACTATGAAGATACAAGATTGAAGACTTCGTCCCGTGTCCGGGAGGGACTTTCCTTGGCATGGAAGGCAAGCTTGGCAATACGGATATGTGGATCTCCTACCATTGTAACCGACTTTGTGTAACCCTAACCCTCTCCGATGTCTATATAAACTGGAGGGTTTTAGTCTGTAGGACAACATATAGAACAACAATCATACCATAGGCTAGCTTCTAGGGTTTAGCCTCTCCGATCTCGTGGTAGATCTACTCTTGTACTACCCATATCATCAATATTAATCAAGAAGGATGTAGGGTTTTACCTCCATCAAGAGGGCCCGAACCTGGGTAAAACTTCGTGTCCCTTGCCTCCTGTTACCATCCGGCCTAGACGCACAGTTCGGGACCCCCTACCCGAGATCCGCCGGTTTTGACACCGACATTGGTGCTTTCATTGAGAGTTCCTCTGTGTCGTCGCCGTTAGGCTTGATGGCTCCTACGATCATCAATAGCGATGCAGTCCATGGTGAGACCTTCCTCCCCGGATAGATCTTCGTCTTCGGCGGCTTCGCACTACGGGCCAATTCACTTGGCCATCTGGAGCAGATCGAAAGCTATGCCCCTAGCCGTCAGGTCTGATTTGGAAGTTTAAACTACACGGCTGACATCCACGGGGACTTGATCTTCGACGGATTGCGCCGCACTGTGACGACGAGCATGATCTAGCTCTGCTGCCGAACAGTGCCCTGGAGGCCGCACCCGCATCGGCTTCGACCCTTATTTCGGAACCAACTGTGCTGATCGACGATGGGTGGTTGGACGCCGCCTTGGGGGCTGCGATCCCAACGGCGATCGAGCCGAACACCAGCCCCGCACTCCGCGAGACTCGTGACTCCAAGGAGCCAGACGCCTCTCCGGACTTTGAACCCTCCGTGCTCCTGCTGATCCAATCCGATTGGGCGCCGATCATGGAGTTTACTGCCGCAGACATCTTTCAGCACTCGCCTTTCGGCGATATTCTGAAGAAACTAAAGTCTCTCTCTTTATCAGGAGAGCCCTGGCCGGACTACGGTCAGCAAGGTTGGGATACGGACGATGAAGAAATTCAAAGCCCACCCACCACCCACTTTGTAGCCACTGTCGACAATTTAACCGACATGCTCGACTTCGACTCCGAAGACATCGACGGTATGGACGCCGATGCAGGAGACGATGAAGAACCAGCGCCTATTGGGCCCTGGAAAGCCACTTCGTCATATGACATATACATGGTGGACACCCCAAAAGAAGGAGATGGCGATGGAACAGCGGAGGATGAGCCCTCCAAGAAACAGCCTAAGCGCCGGCGTCAACGGCGCCGCTCAAAATCCCGCCAAAGCAAATACGGTGATTCCAGCACGGGAGATAATAATACTCCGGAGAGTGCCGAAGAAAACCCCCTGCAGCAAGATTCAGCACAGGAGGATGGAGAAGCCAGCCCTCATGAGAGAGCGGCAGACAGAGAGGTCGAGGACGATAATTATATGCCTCCCTCCGAAGATGTGGCAAGCCTCGATGATGATGAATTCGTCATGCCAGAGGATCCCGTCGAGCAAGAGCGTTTTCAATGCAGGCTTATGGACACGGCAAGAAGCCTTAAGAAAAAACAGCAACAACTTAGAGCTGATCAAGATTTGCTAGTCGACAGATGGACTGAAGTCCTTGCGGCCGAAGAGCATAAACTCGAACACCCCTCCAAGAGCTACCCAAAGCACAGGTTGCTACCCCGATTAGAGGAGGAAGCACTTAAACCTACATCACCAGCACTTGATACGGCCGACCGGCCACCTCGTGGCCGCAACAGAGAGGCCTCTCGGCCCTCCACTCAAGCCGCACCCCGTACCAAGGCACGAGAAAATGCGCCAGACCTGCAAGATATGTTGGAGGACAAGGCAAGGCAAACAAGATCGATCTACGAATCGCGTGGGCGCCCCACGACTCGAGACGATAACCGTCACGCCGGACACAAATCTGGTAGGGCCGAACACAGTAGACAAAGCTCATTGGAGCTACGTCGTGATATAGCCCAGTACAGGGGCGCACCACACCCACTATGCTTCACGGACGAAGTAATGGATCATCAAATCCCCGAGGGTTTCAAACCCGTAAACATCGAATCATATGATGGCACAACAGATCCTGTGGTATGGATCGAGGATTATCCCCTTCATATCCACATGGCCCGCGGCGATGATCCTCACGCCATCAAATACCTCCCACTCAAGCTTAAAGGACCAGCTCGGCATTGGCTTAACAGCTTGCCAGTAGGACCAATCAGTTGTTGGGAGGACCTAGGAGCCGCATTCCTCGACAATTTCCAGGGCACTTATGTGCGACCACCAGACGCCGATGACCTAAGCCACGTAATTCAGTAGCCAGAGGAATCGGCTAGGCAATTCTGGACATGGTTCCTAACAAAGAAAAATCAAATAGTCGACTGTCCGGACGCAGAGGTCCTAGCAGCCTTCAAGCACAATATCCATGATGAGTGGCTTGCCCGGCACCTTGGACCGGAAAAGCCGAAATCTATGGCAGCACTCATGACACTCATGACCCGCTTTTGCGCGGGAGAAGACAACTGGCTTGCTCGTAGCAACAATATGACCAAGAACCCTAGTAATTCGGATACCAGGGACAGTAGTGGCAGGTCGCGTCGCAACAAGCAGAAGCACCGCATTAACGGTGACAGTGCTGAGGATACGGCAGTTAATGCCGGATTCAGAGGCTATAAATCCGGTCAGCGGAAAAAGTCATTCAAAAGAAATCCTAGGGGCCCGTCCAGTTTGGACCGAATACTCGACCGCTTGTGCCAGATAAATGGCACCCCCGAAAAGCCGGGCAATCACACCAACAGGGATTGTTGGGTGTTCAAGCAGGCAGGTAAGTTAAATGCCGAAAATAAAGACAAGGGGCTGCATAGCGATGACGACGAAGAGCCCCGGCCGCTGAACAACAGTGGACAGAAGGATTTTTCCCCCACAAGTGCGGACGGCGAACATGATATACGCAACCCACATCCCCAAGAGGGAGCGGAAGCGCGCGTTAAGGGACGTATACGCGGTAGAGCCAGTCGCCCCAAAGTTTAACCCATGGTCCTCCTGCCTGATCACTTGTGATCGAAGGGACCATCCCACTAGCACCCGTCATGGAGGATTCGCCGCATTGGTTCTAGACCCAATTATTGATGGATTTCATCTCACTAGAGTCCTTATGGATGGCGGCAGCAGCCTGAACCTGCTTTACCAGGATATAGTGCGGAAAATGGGCATAGATCCGTCGAGGATTAAGCCCACCAAAACGACCTTTAAAGGCATAATACCAGGTGTAGAGGCCAACTGTATAGGCTCAGTCACACTTGAAGTGGTCTTTGGATATCCGGATAATTTCCGAAGCGAGGAGTTAATCTTCGACATAGTCCCATTCCGCAGTGGCTATCACACACTGCTCGGGCGAACCGCATTTGCCAAGTTCAATGCGGTACCGCACTACGCATACCTTAAGCTCAAGATGCCAGGCCCTCGAGGAGTAATTACGGTCAATGGAAACACCAAACGCTCCCTCCGAACGGAGGAGCACACGGCGGCCCTTGTAGCGGAAGTACAAAGCAGCCTCTCCAGGCAGCTCTCCAGTCCGGCCATTAAACGTCCGGACACTGTCAAGTGCGCCCGAAGTAACCTACAACAAGACCGCCTGGCACGTTCCGAGCAGGCGTAGCAATGCGGCCCCAACCCCAGCCCTCGCAAAAATGCGACACCAATGCTTCGCGTACATAACTATGCTCTAGAAATACCATGGGTACAGGGGGAGGGGCACCATCACGGCACGCCCGAAACACGGCTTAAACCGCACCAGGGGCTGTCGATTTTTTAATTTTCTCTTACTTTCAGGACTGCATTTTTCGGAAGGCCCGTTCGGCAGTTCAATTGCCGCACAAACGATGCAAGAACCAGGGAAGTAGACAAGCCATGCCGTATTACGGAACTCCCAGGTGGTCTCTATCACGAGCAGTATACCTATTTCGCATACCATTCCGCAGCCTGCCCCTGGAACGGAACTGTTAAATAGTCCAATCTTTTGCTTATCACATTATTTGTATCGTTCTGCTTTGATCGCAGCCCTTTTTAATAAACAATGCATAGCTTTTGTCTATTTTTGCATTACTCTTTTTTTTTACAAATATATGTTCCTTAACGACATGTTGCACCCGTACACTTTGGTATGGCCAAAATATGCCAGGGGCTTTAGTACCCCTCAATATGGTGTGAGAATTCCGAACACTTTAACAAGTGCGGCACCCCGAACTTATAGCATTATATGCATCGGCTCCGAACTTATAGCATTATATGCATCTTGGGTCAATAGTTGGGTTTGCCCGGCTCCTATGTTTTGGTGCCTTACGTTCCGCTATGTCGGCTAAGGTAGCACTAGGAGAAGTACTGCGATTGTGCCCAGTAGAGCTGGGTCGAGCACCTCAGTATACAAAGCTAAAATTGACTGTCATGATGAAGCGAGAGCTGGTCGCTGTTCGAGAGGTTTTTCGAGTCCCTAAAGACTTATGCCGCTTAGAGCGAGGAGTCAGCTCTGTCTGGCCAAGGCATGGATAGCGCCCCGAACTCGGTCTTCCGAATACTAGGGGCTTCGCCAAAATTTAAAATCATAGAATTATATGGCTAAGTGAGAGTGTTCACGCATTATAGTCCGATTGCCTTGTTCGTTGTGCTGAGCGCCTCCCTCGAAGGACCCAAACATGGGAAAAAGAGCGCTCAGGTTTATCCCCGAACTCCCCAGCACTAGCGGCACGGGGGCAGAAGCCTACGACTCGCCATCTCTCAAAATTGATAAACAGCCGCATAGAAGGTAATATTTTAAATTCCAATAGCATTGCTTAGCGCATATGAACAAGTTTTCAGTGCACAGGACAAAACGAGCAAGTTTTACTCAAAAATTACATCCCTGGAACATTCATCCGCCATAAGGTGGGCACCCTTCAGAACATCCTTATAATAATTCTCGGGCTTGCGATGCTCTATCCCCGGCAGTGGCCCATCCTTCACAAGCTTCTCAGCATCCAGTTTGCCCCAGTGCACCTTAGCACGGGCAAGGCCCTACGGGCACCTTCAATGCAGACGGAGTGCTTGATGACTTCGAGCCTTGGACAGGCCCCCACCGGCCGCCGCACCAGCCCGAAATAGCTCCCAGGCAGATCCTCTCGAGACCACTGCCGAACTATGAGGCCCTTCATGGCCTATTTGGCCGCCTTGTGGAGCTCGACCAGTTGCTTCAGCTGGTCGCTCAGGGGCACGGGGTGTCCGGCCTCAGCATACTGAGACCAGAACACCTTCTCTGTCGAGCTGCCCTCCTCGGCTCAATAGAATGCGGCGGCATTGGACACGCTACGGGGAAGATCTGCGAATGCTCCTGGAGAGCTCCGGATTTGGGTAAGTAACAAGTAACTCACGTTTATGTGTTTGCTTTGCATAAAGAATGCCTTACCTGCCGCTATGTTTTTCACCACATCCAACTCCTGGAGGGTCTTCTAGGATTCGGCCTTGGCAGACTTGGCATTTTCAATAGCCACCGCGAGCTCGGACGCTCGCGTCTTTGAGTCAAGCTCCAAACTCTCATGTTTTTTCATGAGAGCCTAGAGCTCTTGCCTCACCTTGCCAACCTGGGTCTCATACTTCTCTCGCTCGGTGCGCTTCGTGGACGCCCTCTTCCCGGCCTCGAACAGCGCTTGCTTAAGGGTCGCCACCTCAGACGTGGCCCCCTACAATAGCCACGATAATCCTGTCATTTTTTGCAATTGCACTTTTTTTATATATTTAAACAAGGTATTTCTTACCTTCCTTGTCCTCGAGCTGCTTCTTGGCACACCTGAGGTCTTGCTCGGACTGCTCGAGGTTCTGCTTTAGCGTGTCCACTTCCGCAGTCAGTACGGCGGACCCCAGCAGAGAAGCCTGCATACGCATATTGATTCCTTTTTGTTAGACTCCTGCGAATTTTATTGGATCCTCTATTCGGCTTTTCTTCCCGAACGCCAAACAGAGCATCAGGGGCTACTGTCTATGCGGTAATATTGTTTACACATTCTTTACTTACCTCAAAGCCTGTTAAAAGGCTAGCACAAGCTTCAGTCAGTCCGCTCTTGGCGGACTGAACCTTCTGGACCACCGCACTCATAATGGTGGGGTGCTCCTCGTCGATGGAGGCGCCTTTGAGCACCTCCGACAGATTGTCCAGCGCCTCCTGTTGGACGGGGGTCACCGGCATGGTGGTCTTGCTCCTCTTGGAAGGAGGTCGCCCACTGGACTCTAGAACCTTTGATGGTTCAGGAGCGGTGTCCGGCCTAGAGCCGGACTTGGAGCCCTGGGGGGTTTTATCCCCTTTACTCCTGGAGTCCGGGAGGTCGCCTTGCGGCGCCTCCAGGACCACCTCCTCCTGGCTTGGAACCTGTTGGGACAACACTTCGGCGTCGTCCGTAGGGCGGGGGGAGGTAGCCGTCATAAGCGAATTCACATCCGACGAGTCCAGTGAACCGCTCGATGACGCGTCGAGCCGGTCTTTGGGTGGGCTGCATAATCATATTCGACATAAGGGAAAGTTGTGCAATAAAGGAATACTATGAATTACTCTGGTATCTGGATACTTACGATTTCGCCAGGGGCTTGGCCCTGAGCGGCCACTCCTCTCCGCCTTCGCCGGCGTTGGTGGAGTAGTCCGGAGGAAGGATTTTCCCCTTCTTGGACCCTTCGGCCTCCCCAGTGAGGGCGGCCTTCCTTTTCTTCTCTCCCCCACTGGAGGGGGAGAGGTCTCTTCTTCCTCCTCCTCGTCTTCATGGGAGGAATGCTCCTTGGAGCCGTCGGATGATGAACCCGACACCTCCTGGCGCCGGGCACTTTTTCGAGTCCCCGTGGCCTTCTTCGTGGCCTTCTTCTCCGGCACCACATAGGGTGCCAGAACCAGCAGCTTCGCCAAGCGGGCATCGGCCGGGTCTTCGGGCAAAGGAGCCGGACAGTCGATCTATCCGGACTTCGCCTGCCAATCCTATCAAAGGTAAGGGAGCTTAGATCCCGCATAGAGTTAAACTATGAAAAACTAATACCCTGTAAAAGGTACAAACAACTTACCACGCTAGTGTGACGCTGCGCGCTGAATCCGCGATCGTTGGTAGCGGATGCGGGAGCCTCGGCGCCCTTGAAAAGCACCTTCCAGGCATCTTCGTACGTCGTGTCGAAGAGCCTGCTCAGAGTTCGGTGCTGCCCCGGGTTGAATTCCCACAGATTGAAGGCCCGTTGTTGACACGGGAGGATCCGGTGGATGAGCATAACCTGGACTACGTTGACACGCTTGAGCTGCTTGTTCACCAGGGTTTGGATGCATGTTTGCAGTCCCATCACCTCTCCTTTGCTGCCCCATGACAGGCCCGTCTCCTTCCAGGACGTGAGCTGCGTTGGGGTCCGGACCGGAACTCGGGGGCTGCGACCCACTCAGGGTCGCGCGGCTTGGTGATGTAAAACCACCCCGATTGCCACCCCTTCAGGGTCTCCAGAAAGGAGCCCTCAAGCCATAAGACGTTGGGCATCTTGCCCACCATGGCGCCTCCGCACTCCGTCTGATTGCCGCGCACCACCTTCGGCTTGACATTGAAAGTCTTGAGCAATAGGCCGAAATGGGGGCGGATGCGGAGGAAAGCCTCGCACACGACGATAAACACCGAGATGTTGAGGATGAAGTTCGGGGCCAGATCATGGAAATCCAGGCCGTAGTAGAACATGAGTCCCCGGACGAATGGGTGGATAGGAAAGCCCAGTCCGTAGAGGAAGTGGGGAAGGAACACTACCCTCTCATGGGGCCTTGGGGTGGGGAGGAGATTCTCCTCTTCGGGAGGCCGGTACGCGATGTCGTTAGACAAGTATCCAGCCTTCCTCAGTTTTTTGATGTGTCCCTCCGTGACGGAGGAGACCATCCACTTGCCTCCCGCTCCGGACATGGCTGGAGAAGGTTGAGGTGGGGAGTGCGGACTTGGGCGCTGGACCTCGAGTGCACGAAAATGGATAGGAAAAGGAGGAAGAAGGCGTAGGTGAAAAGGTGGATCCTTATCCCCTTATATGGGTGGACGCAACTACGTGTCCCCACCAGCCTAGTAAAACTCGCTTATCTCCAAGCACCGTAATCAATGGCGCAGTTGGGTTACCCACGCCCGTATTGATGAGAATCCCGGAATAAGGGGGCACGATCTCTGCTTCGACGAGACGTGCCAAGGAAGCCGCCTCGCATGACACGCTGAGGTGGGACAATAAAACGATTCAAATAAAGGCTTGGTCGTGGTGCAGTGTCACACTACGGAATACGTCAGCAGATTAGATTTGTGTACATATTATTCTCTCTATGGCAATATGTGGAAACTTATTTTGCAGAGCCGGACACTATCTTTGTGTTCAAAATCTTCTTTGAAGTACTTGGAGGAGGAACCCGCCTTGCAATGCTGAAGACAATCTGCGGGCCGGACTCGTCGTCATTGAAGCCTGGTTCAGGGGCTACTGAGGGAGTCCTGGATTAGGGGGTGTCCGGATGGCCGGACTATACCTTCAGCCGGACTCATGGACTATGAAGATACAAGATTGAAGACTTCGTCCCGTGTCCGGGAGGGACTTTCCTTGGCGTGGAAGGCAAGCTTAGCAATACGGATATGTGGATCTCCTACCATTGTAACCGACTTTGTGTAACCCTAACCCTCTCCGGTGTCTATATAAACCGGAGGGTTTTAGTTCGTAGGACAACATACAGAACAACAATCATACCATAGGCTAGCTTCTAGGGTTTAGCCTCTCCGATCTCATGGTAGATCTACTCTTGTACTACCCATATCATCTATATTAATCAAGCAGGACATAGGGTTTTACCTCCATCAAGAGGGCCCGAATCTGGGTAAAACTTCGTGTCCCTTGCCTCCTGTTACCATCCGTCCTAGACGCACAGTTCGGGACCCCCTACCCGAGATCCGCCGGTTTTGACACCGACAGTTCTACCTCAAGTTTTATTATCTTGCAATATTTTGATTGACTAATAATTTATGTGAAAACATCACTAGCAAGAGAACTATCATTATTTATCATAGCAATATAACAAAGGCAAAATTTTATTCTACCAAACCAAACTAGTCCATGCATTCAACCAATAACTTAAACAAGCATTTCAGGCATAACAAAATAACTAGCAAGCAATCATATCTATTTGACAAAATTTTAAAATGCATATAATAAATCATATTCATGTAGAAAAATTCATAGATATTGAAATGAGAATATCCAAATGCTGGTGTGGCTTGCCTTAGTGCAAAGGAGGGTCACACTCCTCGTGGTTGTCTTCAAGGGAAGTTCCTTCTTCTGAAAATATTTAAAAGCCAAAAAACAACATATCAAAAACCGTTATGAAAATCACCAGAAATTCTAGACATCAAGGAAAATTCCACCTTTTGGTGTGCTGCTAGAGCTTTCTAAAACAAACACAATGCAAAAAGAATCAACTCATTTGGACTTATAGGCTAAAAGTTGAGGCTGGTCAAATTTTGGTTAAAACTTGATTAAATTTGAACAATTCAAAAATTATATGGGGGGGTGACGTCCATGGCGTAAAGAGGGATTACATCTCCACTCATACCTCTTCGGGCGCGAGTGGTGAGGCTGATGCTGGGCCCCACCCATTAGGAGAGAGAGAGGGAGAGAAAGATCAGAGCGCGGCGGCGCTCTGCTGGAGCTTACGCCGGTGATGAGTGGGTTTGGGGTTAACCTAGAGGGATAGGTATGGAGAGGGGTTCTCAGCGCACCTGCCCGTACCTGTGGCTTGTCATTGGATTGCCGGAGCTGCTCGCAAGCGGCGGTGGTGGACGGGACTTGTCGGAGAGGAAGAAGGCGACAGCGAGAGGTGGCTCTGGGGGCTCAGCAGCGTCCAGGCGACACTAGAGGAACCCCAATGCTGCACCCGAGAGGTTGGACGAGCTCGAGGGGCACTAGAGCGAGGTGGCTGGGCTGCGGGGGTCGCCAGTGATCTCTGGTCGGGGCGACGGCCAGAGGCCTGCTCGATCGGGCTACAGTGCTCCTACGTGGTCATGGTGGGTGTGAGGAGTGGTGTGAGGCTTGGAATCAAGGAGGGGGCGCTATATATAGCCGGACCGAGAGGGGGTTACGTGGCGCCACCAGCGAACGACGACGAAAGGCTCGAGTGAGAGGGGGCAAGGGTTCAGCGCGAAGGCGGGAGCTGTCCATGCTCGCGGACGAGCACAAGAGGCAAGGGGGAAGAGGACAAGGGCACGAGCGCACTGTGTCTTTTGGCCGCAACGTTCCCATGCTCGCTGCAGTGTCTCCGGCGTTGGCGAGTGCCAACGAGGGTTGAAGGGTGAAGAGTCGAGGCTGGTGGCGCAATGCGGCAGTCGTCGGCGAGCTCTGGCTCAAGGACGCGCCGAAAAGAGGCGTTGGCGCTACTCAGAGCGCGTCGAGCACCTGGCAGGCCTCGTGTCCACACGCGGTCACCGCCCTGGCATGGTCAAAACGGAGCCCACACATGGCCAAACCATGTCTGGGCTAAAGTCCATGTAGTGTTTAGTCTAGGGGAGCTGAGGACTCATCGCCAGGCCGACCAGATGCGACGCTACCAACTTGGCAAGTTTCTGACCAGGAACTTGGTCACCAAGTTTTGCTAGCTTCTAGATGGCCATTAGGGCTGATCTCCTGGGGTTAAGGTTTTCTTAGGAGGGTGAAGAGGCTCAAGGAAAATCAAGGCCAAAGGATCAAGGAAAAATGTACTTGTTGTACAAACTAAAATTTTGTGCCAGAAGAGAAATTATTTTCTATAGCAAAAATATTACAAAAAGTCATGCAATATTTTTGCTTGGGAAGGTGGGTCAAGGTTCAAAGAATACTCAGGAATTATTTCAGATGTTTGGGAGCAATAAAAATGGGGGTTGCTTTTGAGCACTAGGTTCTGAAATGAGTTTTTGAGGGAAAAATGAATATTTTGCTTTTATGAAAAATATTCATTCGATTAATTTGAGGATTATTCAGAGAACTAAAGTTGAATGAGGAGTAGATAGGTCAATTGGGTGAAAGTCAAGGGCATGCCGAAGTGACAAGTCCATTTGAATTGATTCCAAAAACTCAAATCCAAAGCAAAGGCAAAACCATGTCCGGAAAATGGGAGATGGCAAAAACCAGGCTGTCACAAACCTCCCCCACTTAGGATGAATCTCGTCCTCGATATTCGGTTGCTTGGGAAAATCATTATGAGTAAGCAGTCCTTAAAAATTCCTCTCTTTCCCAGGCTGCCTCTTCCTCGGTGTGATGTTCCCATTGAACCTTGTAAAACCTTATTTCTTTGCTGCGAGTGACTTTTTCTGTCTCATCCAATATTCTGATTGGCTTTTCCTCATATGTCAAATCCTTAGCCAGTTCTATCTCTGCCATATCAGTCCTTTTCTCCGGTGGTGAGATACATCACCTTAGCTCTGAGACATGAAACACATTGTGCACCTCTAACAGTTCGGGTGGCAATTCCAATTGATATGTAACTGTTCCGACTATGGCCATGACTGGAAACGGACCGATATATCTGGGTGCCAATTTTCGTGGGGGTAACTCGGAGATAGACGTGTTCTCTGGGTTCCAAGCTGATCTGATGGTGTCATAATAACTTTTCTGTCGAGATTTGGCCAACTGCAGTCTGTCTCGGATTTCCTTGACTTGCTTCTTAGCTTCGATCATCAAATCAGTCTCGAAAATATGGCGGTCTCCGGTTTGAGACCAATTGAGCGGATTGCGGTACTTACGGCCATACAGAGCTTCAAAGGGTGACATATTTAAGCTGGTCTAGAAAGTGTTGTTGTAGGAAAACTTGGCATAGGGCAGAAATTATTCCCACTTGGGCCCTTGGGCCATTGCACATGCACAGAGCATATCTTGGAGTATTTGGTTTACTCGCTCAGTTTTTCCATCTCTCCTGGGATGATACACCGTACTGTATTTCAGAGCAGTTCCCAAGGCTTGATGTAGTATGGACCAAAATGCTGAAGTGAAGAGAGATCCTCTATCCGAAGTGATATTCTTTGGTACTCCATGCAGACTGACGATTTGGGACACATATAATTGTGCAAGTTGATCGACATGGTAGGTTATCCGGATGGGGAGAAAATGTGCCACCTTCGTTAATGTGTCCACTATGACACATATTGCGTCATTTCCTCGGTGAGTCCTTGGTAAACCGATGATGAAATCCATGAAGACATCGTCCCATTTCCATTGTGATATAGGTAAAGGTTGAAGGAGTCCGGCGGGTTTTCGGTATTCCGCCTTCACCTTCTTGGATATATCACAATAAGCCACAAAGTAAATAATGTCGTTCTTCATTCCGTTCCACCAGAATACCTAACGAAGGTCTTCATACATTTTAGTGCCACCAGGGTGAATTGAGTATGGAGATTCATGTGCTTCTGTCAATATTTTCTTCCCCAGACCTTCTTGGTTGGGTACGCAAATCCTTCCTCAGAATCTTAGCGTGCCATGCTGATCTCTAGAGAAATCCCGTGTGTGCCCTTCTTGCATACGCTTGGCATATAATTGAAATGATTTATCATATTCTTGAGCGCTAATAATTTCTTCTTCGAGGGTAGGAGCAACTTCCAATATACTGGCAAGACTGGCATCCATGATTAACCAATTAAGCCGGGCAATTTCCTCATAAAGCTCAGGAGGCAAAGATTCAATTAGAGCATTCAGGTTGGCCGGCTTGCGGTTGAGAGCGTCAGCAACCACATTAGCTTTGACCGGGTGATAATTTATACCGAGGTCACAATCCTTAACCAACTTGAGCCATCTTCGCCGACGAAGGTTCAAATCGGGCTGAGTGAATATATACTTGAGACTCTAGTGGTCGGTAAATATCTGGCACCTCTTTCCAATAAGATAATGTCTCCAAATCTTCAAAGCATGCACCACCGCAGCCAATTCCAAATCTTGAGTGGGATAATTTCCCTCGTGTGCCCGTAGTTGTCGGGATGCATCAGCCACAACCTTGCCATCTTGCATAAGTACGCATTCAAGACCTTTTCTGGAGGCGTCATAGTAGACATCAAAACTGCGGTAGATGTCGGGAAGGGTCAATACTTGTGCTGGCGTTAGTCCGGTTTTTACCTCCTTGAAACTCCGTTCACAGTCCTCGGTCCATGCAAACTACTTATCCGTCATTAGGAGCTCTTTCATGGGCTTAGCAATCTTGGAGAATCCTTCAATAAAACAGCGATAATATCCGGCTAGTCCAAGGAAACTTCGGATTTCTGAGACTGTCGTGGGTGCGCACCAATCAAGCACATCATTTACTTTGCTTGGATACACAACTATTCCTTCTGCCCAAAGAACATGGCCTAAAAATCCAACTTGCTTGAGCCAAAACTCACATTTTCTGAACTTGGCGTAGAGCTGATGGTCACGGAGCCTCTGCAAAACTGCTCGGAGGTGGTCCTTGTGTTCGTTTTTGCTTTTTGAGTAAATGGGGATATCATCGATGAACACCACCACAAATTTTTCCAAGAAGTCCATAAACACCTTATTCATCATATGCATGAAGAAGGCTGGGGCGTTGGTGAGACCGAATGACATAATGATGTACTCATAGAGACCGTACCGTGTGGTGAACGTGGTCTTGGGAATACCTTCCTTCTTTATTTTGAGTTGATGATATCCGGTCCTCAAATCAATTTTGGAGAATACTTTGGTCCCACTGAGTTGATCAAACAAATCATCAATCCTTGGTAGCAGATACTCATTTTTGATGGTGATGTCATTCAGGTGCCGGTAGTCTACGCACATCCAAAGACTCCCATGCTTTTTATCCACGAATACCGCGGGTGACCCCCACGGTGAAGAGCTTGGGCGGATCCCTTCTGCAGCATTTCATCCAATTGTTTCTTTAATTCACCAATTCTGATGATGGCATCCGATAATATTTCTTGTGTATCGATGTGGTTCCAGGAACCAAGTCAATTGCAAACTCAAGTTCTCTGTCTGGCGGTATTTCTGGTAATTCCTCAGGAAATACATCGGGATACTCACTAACCATCAGAATCAATTCCACCTCTTCAGCCACGGAAGTGAAAAACATATCCTTCTTGGGTATGCTTTTCCGGGCATAAAAGCTTGCGGTGCAACCCTCCTAATTTGCCATGGTAACTTCTCTGGCCGCACAGTTGATGCATAATTGGTATTGGTCAATCAATTCATTCCCAGAATAATATCCAATTTGTCGGAATTGATGATTATCAGAGACGTTCGAAACTTGACTCCCTTGATATCAATTTCCAGATTACGGCAGACCAGATTGCTTCTGAGCAAGGATCCCGGGGATTGTACCAGCATATTTTTTCCCAAAATCGAGCAAGGAAATTCATTTTGGGCAGCAAAACTCCACGAAATAAAAGAGGGGGAAGCCGCAGAGTCAAATAAAATTATGGCAGGTATGTTATTAATAGGAAACATACCAATGACGACTTCTGGGTCCTCTTGGGCTTCATCGGCGGAGATATGATGGATTTGCTCTTGGATGGCACTCGGGCCAGGATATGGCTCCAGATAGTTGACTTGCGGTCGGAATGGAGTTGTTGACTTGCTGTTCTTGGGGCACTGCCTGGCATAATGTCTGGATTGCCCACAACTGAAAACATGAATTGTTGCGCTGACAATCTTCACACACCGGGCTGGTCACGATATTCTTGACATGAGTGGTTGTCTTGTTGACATTTTGCTGCCAGTTGGGTTTGTACTCAATCTGAGTCTGTTGCGACGTACGAGCCTTCTGCACAGGTTGCATATCCTTCTTAGGCTCAAATTTGCGCTTGTTGTCATTATTAGCTAGCCCGCTGTCATGCATGAGCTTGTGTTCCCTTTCTATGATCAGAGCCTTGTTCACCAGAGTTTGGAAGTCCGGAAAATCAAACATGCTGAGAGCGCACCTGAGATGCCGATTCAGTCCTCCAGGAAATCTGTCAACCTTTCGTTCTTCGGTGGACACATCATAGAGTGAGTAGCGGGCCAAATGGTTGAATTTATTCAAGTACTCGCCGACTGACATGCTTCCCTGAGTGAGAGAGAGGAATTCGTGCTGCTTGATTTTCGTAACTCCGGAGGGAATATGATACTTTCGGAAATGATCCTCGAATTTGGTCCAAGTAATTTCCTCGTCTACAGGCCACATGGCCTTAGCATTATCCCACCATATCGCGGCAGCTCCTTCAAGATAATGAGTCGCAAAGGGAACCTTGTCTCCTCCTTCAGTGCGAGAAATTTCCAGTTCCTTCTCAGTAGTCCTTAACCAATGATCAGCGTCCAATGGATCAATAACTTGACTGAAACTGGGAGGCTTGGTTCGCTGGAAATCTGACAACTTGGAGTAATGACCAGTCTGATGTCCATTCTGCCCAACCATAACTTGCACTCTTTTCAGAAGTTCCATCAGATCGTTGTTCCTTCTTTCTTCAATCATTCGCATGATTTGTTCAGTAGAAGGCGGATGTGGCGGTGGAGGCGGAGGTGGCTGATACGGCTCGGGGGATTGTCCTTCCTATCTTGCGGAGCGACGAATAGGGACATCCTCACAAGCTTGGTTGCTGCTACCTCCCCGTGGCATCCTATTATTTATTTTCTCAATGCAAAGTAACCGCGATGAGAAATATCCAAATATGGGGGAAAAGCCAGTGGCAAATCTAGAAGAAAACAATGAAAGAAACCAAGGCGAATTAAAAGAAAGTTCCAACATGATTATACGTAGACTCAACATAAGAGTTTAAACATCATGACAGGGTCACTACCCTCATACATGAAACTAAGCATCATAACACGTGCGTCTACATCCATACATCACACTCCTGCCGACGGGATACTCTAGCAATCTATTGCTCGGATGGCGCTACTGCAGGTTCCTCTCCTGAGACAGACCCAGATCTTGAACTAATAGTGGTGACCTCCGAGTTAAGAGAGACGCGACGACGCTGCCTCGAGGACTCTCCCTCAGGGGCAGGTGCGGGATGGGATCTAAGCATAGGAGCTGTAGGAGTGGCGACAAGAGAAGCGCACGCAGCAGGGGCACTGCGAGGGGTTACAGGCAAAGGGGTAGTGGTATTATGAGTGGTGGTAGAGGCTGGTGGAACATATGGAGTGAAACCGACAATAGGGAGGGGGTTCCTATTACGAGCAGCGGCGAGAGCTATCCGGGCGCGGTTTAGCTCCCGAGCTAACTCGTAGTTCAGGAGATAACTGGCAGTGATATAGCGAGAAAGGTGGCTAGTAGGATGATCACACTCCGGATTAATCAAAGGAAAGCGGATATGCCCGTTCTCGTGGAGAGATGGGTAGTAAGAGAAACTTGGGTGGGTGTGCATGCGAACCTCGTTGTGGTGCAAGTCTACAAGAGCTTCGAGTGCAACAAACTGGACCGCCTGAGATGGCGTAGAAGCGAGACCACCCTTAGTAGAACGAGTGTAAGCACTGGAAGGGGAACTGTGGTCTAGAGTGACCTCAGCATAATACTCATACAATGCCCCGGCCAGTGATATGTCTCCGTCGTATCTACTTTTCCAAACACTTTTGCCCTTGTTTTCGACTCTAACTTGCATGATTTGAATGGAACTAACCTGGACTGACGCTGTCTTCAGCAGAATTGCCATGGTATTATTTTTGTGCAGAAATAAAAGCTCATGGAATGACCTGAAAATCAATGGAGAAGTATTTTGGAATATATAAAAAATACTGTAAGGAAGATCCATGTCAGGGGGGCTCCACCTGTCCATGAGGGTGGGGGGAGCGCCTTCCCCCTGGGCGCGCCCCCTGCCCCGTGGGCCCCCTGACGCTCCACCGACCTCAACTCCAACTCTATATATTCATGTTCGGGGAGAAAAAAACCAGAGAGAAGGATTCATCGTGTTTTACGATATGGAGCTGTAGCCAATCCCTAATCTCTCTCAGGAGGGCAGATCTAGAGTCCGTTCGGGGCTCCGGAGAGGGGAATCCGTCGTTGTCGTCATCATCAACCATCCTCCATCACCAATTTCATGATGCTCACCACCGTGCATGAGTAATTCCATCGTAGGCTTGCTAGACGGTGATGGGTTGGATGAGATTTATCATGTAATCGAGTTAGTTTTGTTAGGGTTTGATCCCTAGTATCCACTATGTTCTGAGATTGATGTTGCTATGACTTTTCTATGCCTAATGCTTGTCACTAGGGCCCGAGTGCCATGATTTCAGAACTGAACCTATTATGTTTTCATGAATATATGTCAGTTCTTGATCCTATCTTGCAAGTGTATAGTCACCTACTATGTGTTATGATGCGGCAACCCCGAAATGACAATAATCAGGACCACTCCCGGTGATGACCGTAGTTTGAGGAGTTCATGTATTCACTATGTGTTAATGCTTTGGTCTGGTACTCTATTAAAAGGAGGCCTTAATATCCCTTAGTTTCCAATAGGACCCCGCTGCCACAGGAGGGTAGGACAAAAGATGTCATGCAAGTTCTTTTCCATAAGCATGTATGACTATATTCGGAATACATGCCTACATTACATTGATGAATTGGAGCTAGTTCTGTGTTACCCTAGTTTATGACTGTTACATGATCAATCACATCTTGCATAATTCTCTATCACCGATCCATTGCCTACGAGCTTTCCATATATTGTTCTTCGCTTATTACTTTTTCGTTGCTATTATTATCATCACTATAAAATATCAAAAATATTACTTTTGCTACTGTTACCTTTGCCACTGTTACCACTACTATCATATTACTATGCTACTAAACACATTGTTGCAGATACTAAGTTTCCAGGTGTGGTTGAATTGACAACTCAGCTACTAATACTTGAGAATATTCTTTGGCTCCCCTTGAGTCAAATCAATTAATCTGGGTTGAATACTCTACCCACGAAAACTGTTGTGATCCCCTATACTCGTGGGTTATCAAGACTATTTTCTGGCGCCGTTGCCGGGGAGCATAGCTCTATTCTTTGAGTCACTTGGGATTTATATCTGCTTATCACTATGAAGAACTTGAAAGACGCTAAAACAAAAATTTATCCCTCAACTATGAGGGGATGTAAGGAACTGCCATCTAGCTCTACACTTGATTCACCTTCTGTTTTGAGTAAGCTTGCGACACCTAAACCTGCTTCTACTATTAATTCTAATATGTCACATGTTCTTGATGATGCCACTTTTGCTATGCATGATACTTATGATGAAACTACTTCTATGCTTGATACTACTGTGCCACTTGGTGAATTTCTTGATGAACAACTTGCTAAGGCTAGAGAGAATGAAATTATTGAAACTGATAATATTGATGAAAGTGATGATGAAGACTCTCCCCCTAGATATGAATTACCTGTTGTGCCTGAGGGCTGTCTTATGGATGAAGAAACTGCTAGAGATTTTCTTGCTTGCAATGATAGTAGTAATCTTAAGAAATTATTAGCTAAGCTGAAACAAAAAACTCTTAATGCTAGAATGAAATATGATCCTGCTTATGCTACCTCACCTATCTTTGTCATTGATAAGGATTATGATTTCTCTGTCGACCCTGAGATAATTACCTTAGTTGAATCTGATCCTTTCTATGGCTATGAATCTTAAACTGTTGTGGAACATCGTACTAAATTAAATGATATAGCTACCCTATTCACTAATGATGAGAAAACTTTCGATTATTATATCCTTAAATTATTTCCGTTCTCATTAAAGGGTGATGCTAAGATATGGTTTAATTCTCTTGATCCTGGTTGTGTGCGTAGTCCCCAGGATATGATTTATTACTTCTCTCCTAAATATTTCCCCGCTCATAAGAAAGAAGCTGATATAAGGGAAATATATAACTTTGTGCAAATTGAAGTAGAGAGTTTCCCACAAGCTTTGGGGAGGCTTCTCCAATTACTTAATGCTTTGCCTGACCATCCTCTTAAGAAAAATGAAATACTTGATATCTTTTATAATGGACTAACCGATGCTTCCAGAGACCACCTGGATAGTTGTGCCGGTTGTGTTTTCAGGGAAAGAACACCAGATGAAGCTGAAATTCTATTGAATAATATGTTGACCCATGAAAATAATTGGACACTTCCTGATCCAATTCCCGATCCAATACCTGAACCAACTCCTAAGCCAACTCCGAAGAAGAGGGTTATTCTATTTCTCAGTCCTGAAGATATGCAAGAGGCAAAGAAATCTATGAAGGAAAAATGTATTAAAGCTGAAGATGTTAAGAATTTACCTCCTATTGAAGAAATACATGGTCTTGATAACCCGACACAGGTAGTAAAGGTAAATTCTCTCTATAGATATGATAAAGTTGAAATTCCATTTACTAAGTTTGCTAGCCCATGCTTGCATGAGTTTGATGACTTTATGGTTAAACAAGAAAACTTCAATGCTTATTTTGGTAGAGAATTAAAACACAATGTTGATATGCTTGAACACTTGGGTGATTATATGGATAATATTAAAGGTGAACTTAAAATCATTAGTAAACATGCTTCTATGGTTACCACTCAAGTAGAACAAGTACTTAAGGCTCAGAATGATTTGCTCAATGAATTAAATAGTAAGAAAAATGATAATGTTGTTAGAGTTATGACTAGAGGAGGTAAAATGACTCAGGAACCTTTGTATTCTGAGGGCCATCCTCAGAGAATTAAGCAAGATTCTCAGAGAAATAATATAGATGCACCTAGTCCTTCTATGAGGAAGAAAGAGGAAAATGATAGGATTTTGCATGCTTCTAGTGAACCTGTTGTATACACACCTGAGAATCCCAATGACATTTCTATTTCTGATGCTGAAACACAATCTGGTAATGAACATGAACCTGGTGATAATGTTAATGATGATGTTCAAGTTGATGCTCAACCTAGCAATGATAACGATGTAGAAATTGAACCTGTTGTTGATCTTGATAACCCACAATCAAAGAATCAACGTTATGAGAAGAGAGACTTTGTTGCTAGGAAGCACGATAAAGAATGAGAACCATGGGTTCAGAAACCCATGCCCTTTCCTCCTAAACCATCAAAGAAAAAGGATGATGAGGAATTTGAGCGTTTTGCTGATATGATTAGACCTATCTTTTTGCGTATGCGTTTGATTGATATGCTTAAAATGAATCCTTATGCTAAATATATGAAAGAAATTGTTACAAATAAAAGAAAGATACTGGAAGCTGAAATTTCCACCATGCTTGCTAATTATACTTTTAAGGGTGGAATACCAAAGAAACTAGGAGATCCAGGAGTACCAACTATACCATGCTCCATTAAAAGAAATTATGGTAGAACTGCTTTATGTGATCTTGGAGCTGGTGTTAGTGTTATGCCTCTCTCTTTATATCGTAGACTTGATTTGAATAAGTTGACACCTACTGAAATATCATTGCAAATGGCTGATAAATCAACTGCTATACCTGTCGGTATTTGTGAGGATGTGCCTGTTGTGGTTGCAAACGTTACTATTTTAACGAACTTTGTTATTCTTGATATTCCCGAGGATGATAGGATGTCTATTATTCTTGGAAGACCCTTTTTGAATACTGCAGGGGCTATTATTGATTGCAACAAAGGCAATGTCACTTTTCATGTTAATGGTAATGAGCATACGATACACTTTCCAAGGAAACAACCTCAAGTCCACAGTATCAATTCTATTAGAAAATTCCATCGATTATTATTGGAGGTTTTAAATTTCCTCTTTCTACTGTTAAGAAGATGATATTCTTATTATTGGGGACATGCATATCCCCGTCGAGGTAACATAGTGTTATTCGAAATTTCTCCAGTTTCATGCAATTCAGAATGAGTTTGTTAACAAGACTTGATCAACCTTGTAAGTGGATTCCATTTGATGAGCATGAGATAGATGAAGTTAGAAAGCACAACCTTCTGTACCTTCCTTTTACTTTCTGTTATTTAGATTAAATAAAGTAAAAATAGTATTTTCTGTCTGTTTTCTGAATTATCTATGCAATTAAAAAATAGCCCAAAAATAAAAGTTCTCCAAATGCCCTAAAAATTACATATGATTTTTTCTGGAATATATAAGAATATTTGGCACTGAGAACACAACAGGGGGAGCAAGCACCTGTCCACGAGGGTCCAGGGCGCGCCCCCCTACCTCGTAGGCCCATGGTGGCTCCTCTCCACTTATTCCAGCCACCACACGCTCCTTCTTCCTCCCACAAACATAACTAACCAGCTCAAACCTGAGTCCAAGCTCATTTTGCTGCCATTTTTGATCTCCTTGCTCAAAGCACCTCTCACAGGACTGCTCTGGGGGATTGTTCCTTGGTATGTGACTCCTCCAATGGTCCAATTAGTTTTTTTTCTAGTGCTTCATTCATTGCATATTTTTGCTGCTTAGGTGACCCTGTTCTTGAGCTTGCATGTCAAATTTATGTGGTCAAAAGTAGTTTTGATGCATGATATTGCCTCTAGGCACTTGTAGGAGTAGTTGCTATCAATATTGTTGAGTTTGGTTCACTTTTATTTTGAAGTTACTAAAAATTTCAGAAATTTTCAGAAAAAGATGAAGAGATTTTGGAGGGGCTGATCGAGCCGAAGCTCGAAGGATAAGCAAAGTGAGGAGGATAAGAGGCCCAAATATAATCTCCCTCGCACCGCGGAAGTTCGGCCGTGTGAATGGCCTTGTGATAATTTCTTGAGAGCAGCCGGGATTTATGATGATTTCTATGAATTGGCTAAGAATGCAGGCCTCACCACCTTCCTCCATGAGCAACGCGAACAGTATCTCTTACTCACAAATATCTTTATGCAAAACTTTCATTTCCATGCTAGGAGCTCACCACCTACGGTGGAATTTTATTTATATGATGAGCATAAGGAGATGTCACTTCATGATTTCTGTCAATTTTGTTTGATCCCTTTCAAGGGCGGCATAGAGGAACCACATTGTGACAATGTGGATAGGTTTATTGACACCATTACTATAGGGGAAATGACGAAGGTTTCTGACGCACGAATTACTAGCATACACTTTCCTCTTCTATGTTACTTTTCTATATTTGCTAGTAGATGTTTAATTGGGCACGAAAACTGTGGAAACCCGAGTGCCCCTGATTTTGTTATTTTGTGCCATGCCTTATTTCGTGATGACACATTCAGTATGGCGTTATTATTGCAAAGCGGTTAAATCTTAACCGTACTAAGGGCCCCGTCCTTGGAGGCATTTTCCCCTCGCGCCTCGCTGCACACTTTAACATACCTAGGCATTATGAGAAGGAAGAGAAGTTACTGCCTCCTGTTTATCAAGATTATAAGAGTATGGTAGCACATGATTTTATTTTGAAGAATAGGGAAAGGGCGCTTAAGTACAAATTAATATTTGGTAAAAGTCATCCTGAGACTATTACCTTGCCTGCTCCTTCCTGGTTTGATTTATCTGCAGGCAAGTACCTTGTTCCATTGGAGGCCATTCACGCCTACTGGAACCCTACATCAGCTACAGAGCCGGAGCCGGAACAGCAATTTGATCCTCCATGACAGTTTGATTATCAGTGGGATCCGGAGGTGATTGCCAACCAGTGGCAATCCGAGGCTTTTTCATAGTACGACCCCAGCTATTACTTTGGATATCCGCCAGGCCAGCCATGGCCATAGACCAACTTAGGCCAAACGTCTAAGCTTGGGGGAGTACGTATTTCTCACCGATATTACATTCATGTTCAGACACTCATTGCTAGTTGTCGGTGCTCATACTTTTTCATTGTATCATCCATGCTAGTTTATCTTCGTTTTTATGCTTTCTTGTGTGTTTAATAAACCTTAAGAAAAACCAAAAAATTAGTTGTAGCTTTTAGCTAGTTTACTTTCCATGCCTGCGTGTAGTAATAATTAAAAAGAAAACCCAAAAGGATTTCTTGTTCTTCTTTTGCTTGTTGGGAGCTTTCCCGTGTAAATAGATTTATTTCTTTTTCTTTTCTTTGGGGGTCGATAGGAGAAGACCATAATGAAAATGTTAAAGTGGCTCATGTATGCATTATCATTGATCTGACAAAGAGCACATATTACCTTGTCTTCTCTCTTGCATTGAATGCTTGCAGATTCCAGCTTAATCCAATGCACATGAACTATTATCATTATCCACACTATTCGGTCATGCAAGTGAAAGGCAATATTGATGATTATATGAGGAACTTATTGAGATGAGAAAAGCTGGTATGAACTCGACCTCTACGATATTTGTCTTCGTTTTTGTAAGTATGGTTAGTTCATCGTTCCTGATTCAACCTATTATGAATAAACATGTTTGCAATTACAATTAGAGATTATAGTTGATTATGCCATGCTTAATTAGCTAGGAGCTTATAACGGTTTACCTTGCATGCCAACATGCTATTAAAATGGTTGTGATGTGGTATGATAGGGTGGTATCCCCTTTTGAACGATTTGAGTGGCTTGACTTGGCACATGTTCACGCATGTAGTTGAAACAAAATCAACATAGCCTCTATGATATTTATGTTCATGGTGCATTATATCCTAATCATGCTTGCATTCAGTGTTGATTAATTTTAATGCATGTTCATGACTGTTGTTGCTCTCTAGCTGGTCGCTTCCCAATGTTTTGCTAGCCTTCACCTGCACTAAGCAGGAATACTGCTTGTGCATCCAATCCCATAAACCCCAAAGTTATTCCATATGAGTCCACCATACCTATCTATATACGGTATCTACATGTCGTTCCAAGTAAATTTATATGTGCCAAACTCTAAACCTCCAAATAAATATCCTGTTTTGTATGCTCGAATAACTCATGTATCAACTAGGGCTATCCGTATCTCCCATGTTAGGCGGGTTATTCTCAAGAGGAGTGGACTCCGCTCCTCACTCATGAGAAAATGGCAGGTCATCGGGATGCCCAGTCCCATGGTTTATGCAAATCAAATCAAAATAACTGCAAATAGAACTCCCTTGGGGCTGTTGTTAGTTGGAGGCACTCATTGTTCCGAGCAAGCCATGGATTGATGCCTGTTGGTGGAGGGGGAGTATAAACTTTACCGTTCTGTTTGGGAACCGCCTACATTGTGTGTAGCATGGAAGATATCGCCATCTCTTGGTTGTTATGTTCACAATGAAAGTACACGGCTCACAATATTATTCATATCTATTTCAAAACAGAGCTCTGGCACCTCTACAAATCCCTGCTTCCCTCTGCGAAGGGCCTATCCATTTACTTTTATGTTAAGTCATCATCCTCTTATTAAAAAGCACCAGTTGGAGAGCACCACTGTCATTTGCATCCATTATTGTTAGTTTACATTGAGTATGACTTGACTGGATCTCTTTTACCATGAATTACAATGTCTAGTCAGTCCTTGATCTTTAAAGGTGCTCTGCATTTATGTTTTGCAGTCTCAGAAAGGGCTAGCGAGATACCAGCTTGTTATATCATAGCATGATTGTTTTGAGAAAGTGTTGTCATCCGAGACTTATTATTATTGCTCGCTAGTTGATTATGCCATTGATAAGAGTAAACATGATACCTAAATGTTATTGTGAATATGGTTAGTTCATAACCTTTGCTAAAAACTTGAATGCTGGCTTTACATACTTACAACAACAAGAGCAAATAGAGTTTGTAAAAGTTTTTCTTTATCACTTTCAGTTTATCAACTGAATTGCTTGAGGACAAGCAATGGTTTAAGCTTGGGTGAGTTGATATGTCTCCGTCGAATCTACTTTTCCAAACACTTTTGCCCTTGTTTTGGACTCTAACTTGCATGATTTTAATGGAACTAACCCGGACTGACGCTGTTTTCAGCAGAATTGCCATGGTGTTATTTTTGTGAAGAAATAGAAGTTCTCGGAATGACCTGAAAATCAATGGAGAATTACTTTGGAATATATAAAAAATACTGGAAGGAAGATCCACGTCAAGGGAGCCTCCACCTGTCCCTGAGGGTGGGGGGCGCGCCTGCCACCCCTGGGCGCGTCCCCCTGCCTCGTGGGCCCCCTGACGGTCCACCGACCTCAACTCCAACTCTATATATTCATGTTCGGGGAGAAAAAACCAGAGAGAAGGATTCATCGCGTTTTGCGATACGGAGCCGCCGCCAAGCCCTAATCTCTCCCGGGAGGGCTGATCTGGAGTCTGTTCGGGGCGCCGGAGAGGGGAATCCGTCGCCGTCATCATCATCAACCATCCTCCATCACCAATTTCATGATGCTCACCGCCATGCATGAGTAATTCCATCATAGGCTTGCTAGACGGTGATGGGTTGGATGAGATTTATCATGTAATCGAGTTAGTTTTGTTAGGGTTTGATCCCTAGTATCCACTATGTTCTGAGATTGTTGTTGCTATGACTTTGCTATGCTTAATGCTTGTCACTAGGGCCCGAGTGCCATGATTTCAGATCTGAGCCTATTATGTTTTCATGAATATATGTGAGTTCTTGATCCTATCTTGCAAGTGTTTAGCCACCTAATATGTGTTATGATCCGGCAACCCCGAAGTGACAATAATCGGGACCACTCCCGATGATGACCGTAGTTTGAGGAGTTCATGTATTCACTATGTGTTAACGCTTTGGTCGTGTACTCTATTAAAAAGAGGCCTTAATATCCCATAGTTTCCAATAGGACCCCGCTGCCACGGGAGGGTAGGACAAAAGATGTCATGCAAGTTCTTTTCCATAAGCATGTATGACTATATTTGGAATACATGCCTACATTACATTGATGAATTGGAGCTAGTTCTGTGTCAGCCTAGGTAACGACCGTTACATGATGGATCGCATCTAGCATAATTATCTATCACGGATCCATTGCCTACGAGCTTTCCATATATTGTTCTTCGCTTATTACTTTTCCATTGCTAATATTATCATCACTATAAAACACCAAAAATATTACTTTTGCTACTGTTACCTTTGCCACTATTACCACTACTGTCATATTACTTTGCTACTAAACACTTTGCTGTAGATACTAAGTTTCCAGGTGTGGTTGAATTGACAACTCAACAACTAATACTTGAGAATATTCTTTGGCTCCCCTTGTGTTGAATCAATAAATGTGGGTTGAATACTCTACCCTTGAATACTGTTGCGATCCCCTATACTTGTGGGTTATCAGCCAGATGCTCCTGATACACCTGATACCCTCGAATAGAGTCGTCGCCACACGTTCTGAAGCAGGTGCGGCGATGTATACGAAGCTGGCGCAGGATGGTACAAGATCGGAACTGGAGCCATCTACACTCACAACCATCATACGATTAGTAATAACAACAAATAACCATGCATGCAATGCAGCAACCAATTTCTATGACTACCGGCACTGAGACAAAACTATTTATCGTTCCACTAACGCACTAACGGTCTAGCGTGTCCTACAATCAGCGCTGCTCTGATACCAAACATTGTGGGACCCCGGCTCAGAGCAACCGGTTTATCTTGCATTGACAGCCCAAAGATCAAGTCTTCTGGCAACACACAACAACATGGTACAGAAACAACCGCTTTATTAATGCTAGCGGATTACACGGGTCTGATATTACATCGAGATAAGAGGCCAAGCGGCACCCACGGTGCGGCTGAATAGTATGTATATTATTTAATGAACATAAAGGGCCCTCGATTACACGAACTACGCGGCAGCGGAAAAACGATGGAGTGGAATTCCATACCACAGGGACACCTACGTGGACACGGCCTAGATGCGGGAAGCTCTCCGATGCGAAACGACTTGCCTAAAAATGGACATGACACGCTAGGTCAGTACATTGAATGTACTTGCAAGCTCACAACAAACATAAGCATAATGACAAACAATATCATGACCGTTAATCAGGTTAATGCAATACAAGCAATACTACTAATGCAGTGAACCCAAAATATGCATCGAGTCCCACGGACTCGCTTACCAGACGGGTTACCTCGTAACCAAACAGTGATCCTACCCGGATCACAACTAAAACCAATCACTCATGATCAGCTCATGATCTCCAGATTCATGAGTGCCATCAATAGTTATTTAGTGTGCAAGATTAATAATAAAAGTTTATCCATGGTGTGACTTACTTCCGAGTTGTTCCCATAACCAAGGACGCGGCTATCGATAGATTTAATACACTCTTCAGAGGTAGTGCACATTACCCACACCACGGAATCCAGGACTCACCCTCCCATTCGGGTGGACCAACATCATTCTGACGAAACCCTCCCCTTGTCATGACACTCTCCCGGCGACTCCGACAAACTCCCTTTCAGGGCTATGTCCTAGGTGGCCCCGTGCCTTCCAAAGATACCAACGGCCACCGTCGTGGCAAAACGGTCCCAAACGGGGACAAGGTACCATAAAAACAAATGGGCACACAAGGCTATGTCTGCTTACCGGGCCAGGGTATGCACGCCCATAACATTCCCTCGTTGAAGATACCGGCGAGAGGCACAACAAAGGATCGAATCAAGACCTCCCACAAGGTAAATGTGGTCGCACCGAGAAAACCCGATTCAGTGGCACCATCACTTGATCAACATCATATTCAAGTTGGACATTATTAACAGGTTTAACTTGAATAAAAATTTAAACTACCAAGTCATACGATGCCGTGATCATGCAACTACTCGACATGCAAAGAATGCAACTCCCATGCATGGATCAAACTTATCAACATAACATTCTTGCACTACTCAAGATTAAACTTTACTGGTTCTACCTCAAGTTTTATTATCATGCAATATTTTGATTGACTCATAATTTATATGAAAATATCACTAGCAATAGAACTATCATTATTTATCATAACAATATAACTAAAGCAAAATTTTATTCTACTGAACCAAACTAGTCCATGCATTCAACCAGTAAGTTAAACAAGCATTTCAAGCATGACAAAATAACTAGCAAGCAATCATATGTATATAACAAATTTTTAAAATGAATATAATAAATCATATTCAAGTAGAAAAAATCATAGATATTGAAATGACACCATCCAAATGCTGGTGTGGCTTGCCTTAGTGCAGAGGAGGGTCACACTCCTCCTGGTTGTCTTCAAGGCAAGTTCCTTCTTCTGAAAATATTTAAAAACGACAAAACAACATATCAAAAACCATTTTGAAAATCACTAGAAATTCTATATATCAAGGAAAACTCCGCCTTTTGGTGTGCTGTTAGAGCTTCCTGATACAAACACAATGCAAAAAGAATCAACTCCTTTAGACTTATAGGCTAAAATTTGAGGTTGGTCAAAGTTTTGGTCAATACCTGATTAAACTTGAATAATTCAGAAAATCTAAGGTGTGACATCGATGGCGTAAAGAGGGATTATGCCTCAAGTCGTACCGCTTCGGGCGCGAGTGGTGAGGCTGACGCTGGGCCACTCCCGTCAGGAGAGAGAGAGGGAGAGAGAGATCAAAGCGTGGCGGCACTTCGCTGGAGCTTACGCTGGCGATGAGTGGGTTTGGGGTTAAACTAGAGGGATATGAATGGAGAGGGGTTCACGACGCACCTGCCCATACCTGTGGCATGCCGTGGGATGGCCGGAGTTGCTCGCAATTGAGCTCGCAAGCGCCGGTGGTGGATAGGACTTGTCGGAGAGGAAGAAGGCGACGATGAGAGACAGCTCCGGGGGCTCAGTAGAGTCCAGGCGACACCACAGGAGCCCCAATGCCGCGGCCGAGAGGTAGGTCGAGCTCGAGGGGCACTAGAGCGAGGTGGCTGGGCTGCGGGGGTCGCTGGCGATCTCTGGTCGGGGCGAGGGCCAGCGGCCTGCCCGACCGAGCAACGATGCTCCTACATGGTCGTGGTGGTTGTGAGGATTGATGTGAGGCGTGGAATCGAGGAGGGGGGTGCTATATATAGCCGGAGTGAGAGAGGGTTACGTGGCGCCACCGGAGTGCTCTCGAAGCCGGCGAATGGTGACGAAAGGCACCAGTGAGAGGGGCCAAGGGTTCAGCACGAAGGCGGTAGCTGTCCACGCTCGCGGACAAGCACATGAGACAAGGGGAGAAGAGGACAAGGGCACGAGCGCACTGTGCCTTTTGGCCGTGACGTGCCCTTGCTTGCTGCGGAGTCTCTAGCATCATCGAGCGCCAGTGAGGGGTCAAGGGTGAAGATTCGTGGCTGGTGGCACGGTGCGGCAGTCGTCGACGAGCTCTAGCTCGAGCACGCGCTGAACAGAGGCATTGGCGCTACTCAGAATGCGTCGAGCACCTGCCAGGCCTCGTGTCCACACACGGTCACTGCTCTGGCATGATCAAAACGGCACCCACGCGCGGCCAAACCCTGTCTAGGTAGTGTTTAGTGTAGGGGAGGTGAGGACTCATCACCAGGCCAACCAGATGAAACGCTACCAACTTGGCAAGTTTCTGACCAGGAACTTGGTCACCAAGTTTGGCTAGCTTCTAGATGGCCATTAGGGCTGATCTCCTGGGGTTAAGGTTTTCTTAGGAGGGTGAAGAGAGTCAAGAAAAATCAGGGCCAAAGGATCAAGGAAAAATGTACTTGCCGTACAAACTGAAATTTTGGGCGAGAAGAGAAATTATTTTCTGTAGCAAAAATATTACAAAAAGTCATGCAATATTTTTGCTTGGGAAGGTGGGTCAAGATTCAAAGAATATTCAGGAATTATTTCACATTTTTGGGAGCAATAAAAATGGGGGTTGCTTTGGAGCATTAGGTTCTGAAATGAGTTTTAGAGGAAAAATGAATATTTTCCTTTTATGAAAAATATTCATTTGATTAATTGAGAATTATTCAGAGAACTAAAGTTGAATGATGAGTAGATAGGTCACTTGGGTGAAAGTCAAGGGCATGGCCAAGTGACAAGTCCATTTGAATTGATTCCAAAAACTCAAATCCAAAGCAAAGGCAAAACCATGTCCAGAAAAAGAGAGAAGGCAAAAACCAGGCTGTCACAGAATCCCTCAAGGGAGGTGAGTGGCATGTCTCTTTGAAGAATGTTCGGATATTCACATTATGTGAGATTCGATCTAACCTTGTTATGTGGATTCTACAGGGCTGGCTCACCAAGGCCAAGAAGATCAGCAGCCCTGTGCCACTACCAGAGGGGCCCCAATCAGAGCAGCTGGAGAAGATGCTAGTCATGGTGCCCTACAAGGCTCCCACTAAGAAGGGCAAGATGCAAGAAGCACCGGAGGCCAGGGAGGGCCTCCGCCGCAGGATCTATCTGGGTAACTGGTCCGGAGACCCTACGGCCTCATCCGTATAGGATGGGGCGAGGAGGAGGAGGAGGAGGGGGAGGAGGAGGAGGACGAACAGGAGAGTGCCTATTTGCACTCAAAAAGGAGGCTGGCGTCCAAGGTTGCCGAGGAGGTCCAACCTTCCCCGGCCCCAAAGAGACGACACCACCCTAAGTAGTTATACCTGACATCTCAGATGACGGGAAGTCCAAGGCGTCCGAGGAGCTCCCGAAGAAGGTAGGGTGTCTGTATTTTCAGCTACTGTGCTTTCAGTAGTTTCTTTTGTTGAAGGTTAATGAGGGAGTCCTGGACTAAGGGGTCCTCGGGCGTCCGGCTTGTTATCCATGGGCCGGACTGATGGGCTGTGAAGATATGAAGGCCGAAGACTGTACCCGTGTCCGGATTAGACTCTCCTTGGCGTGGAAGGCAAGCTTGGCGACCAACGATGAAGATTCCTTCTTATGTAACCGACTCTATGTAACCCTAGATCCCGCCGAGTGTCTATATAAACCGGAGGGGGTAGTCCGGAAAGGGGACATTCATTGACATAGTCATACAGGCTAGACTTCTAGGGTTTAGCCATTACGATCTCATGGTAGATCAACTCTTGTAACACTCATATTCATCAAGATCAATCAAGCAGGAAGTAGGGTATTACCTCCATAGAGAGGGCCCGAACCTAGGTAAACATCGTGTTCTCTATCTCCTGTAACCATCAATCCTAGACGCACAGTTCGGGACCCCCTACCCGAGATCCGCCGGTTTTGACACCGACATTGGTGCTCTCATTGAGAGTTCCATTGTGCAGTCGACAAAAGGTTCGATGGCCCCTTCAATCGTCTATAGTGACGCTGTCCAAGGAGAAACCTTCTTCCCCGGAAAGATCTTCGTGTTCGAAGGCTTTGTACTGCAGGACAACTCGCTTGGCCATCTAGAGCAGATCGATAGCCATGCCCCCGGACACCAGGCCAGATTTGGAAGCTTGAACTACGTCGCGGATATCCGTGCAGACTTGATCTCCAATGGATTTGAGACCGCGGCGATCGCTCCCCCTCGCTCCGATGAACATGACATAAATCTGTCATCGGACTAGACTCGGGATATGGTTCCTGTAACCGCCACGGCCTTAGATCCGGAGCAGATTGCGACATCCGAAGCCATAGAGTCCGCCGTGTTGGAGCCTCTCACAGACTCGACACCCTGCAATATTTACGTCAACGAAGCTCCGGACTCGTCTCCGGCTATAAGCTCCGGACCATGTACACCTGCGGAGACTGAGTGTCGGGGAAACTGATGCACGAACACCTATGGGGCCGGCGGACCGGGCCCCTTTCGGTTTGGCGGGGGGCGGAGATCGCACGAAGAGCAGATCGAGGCGAAGCACACGAGCAGTTTACCCAGCTTCGGAGCTCTCCGGAGAGATAACACTCCTACTGCTGCTTGTCTGGTTCTATTATGTTCTTGCTCGCGAGAGCTAAGTGTTTTCTGGCTCCCGAATGAATCGAACCTCCGGAGCCGAACCCTGTCTAAACTTTGAACCCCCCTCTACGTTGCGCATGGGCCTCCTTTTATACGCTAAAGGGGTCACCGACAGGTGGCAACGCAGAGAAGGGTACAAATGTAAAAAGTGAGGTGGTTGGTACAGTTACTTGTACAGTGCACCCTACCGAACCATGACGGCAGGGGACAAGGGCATTAAATGATCGTCTGAGTCACCCAAACAGTGCAGAAAAGGACCATTAGGGGCGCCACCGTTCGCCACGATGGCGATCTTGTCAGCTTCGCATGCCACTGCGCACTGCTGGCTGCGTAGCCTCCCGCCACGTACGCTTGGAGAGGCCCCCAGAGCGACACGTTGGTGGATGCGCTGGAGCGTGGGCGCAGAGTGGCCGCCTGCCGCGGCAAGCGCCTTGCCGCTGTTGTTATCTTGTCGGGTCCGGAGGCTTGTCGCTCACCGGGCCTCGAGGTACCTTGGTTGGTCTTCCCGGCAAGCTCCTCTTGCCGGGGCCTTGTCTCCTGAGCTTAAATACTTTGTTCTTGAATGGCTCCAAGGGAACCACGGAGGATCTTGGCGTTCGCCTGGCAAGCCTCGCCGCGGGGTGCTGCAACTGCCCGTGCACAAGTTCGGGGTACTAGGGTACCCCTATTCTAGTACACCGACAGGAGCCCCCGGGCCTGGGCCAGACACGGTGCCGAGCGCTGTTGGGCCAGGCCCAAGACAGGGCACGGGCACACGCGGACTAGGCCACGCCGAATCCTGCTCCGTATCCACCGCGCTCTCCCCTAACGGCACGCGTTGAATGCGGCATCGTGGGAGAGATCGTGGGTGGTTCTTTATTCGGAAGGGCGAAACGTCCGCCCCGTCCCTCTTTATAAGCAGAGGAAACAGGGGCAGTTCGTTCCCCCTCGCTGGTTGCTACTACTCCATCTTCACGAACCTCCGCCGCTCCCCCCCTTCTTCTCGAAGCCGAGAGAGCAGCGCTCCGCCCCCCATTGCCACCAGCATCACCAACCCCGTCGACCTCCCCCACCACCTCCGCCATGGCTCCGAAAGCCGACAAGGGAAAGGGCGTGAAGTCGGCCGAGGCGCAGCGGCTCGCGGCGCTGTGAAAGGAGCGGGCGATCTTCTCCCCCCAGGTCGGCGTGCAGGAGCTGAGGGAGTACTTCTACCTCTTTTGGGCGACGAAGACGCGGGCGCATCCGCGCACGAGGGTACTCCCGGCCGCTGCTTCGGAGCTGGCTCCAAACGGGTACCCATTCTTCGCGCTGTTCTTCTATTGCGGGCTCTGCCCGCCCTTCTCGGAGTTCTTCTGCGATATCATGAACACCTATGGCTTCCGCCTCCTTGACTTCACCCCCAACGCCGTTCTGACCATGGCAGTTTTCGCACATTTGTGCGAAAACTTTGTCGGAGTCCACCCCAATGTTTCCCTTTTCCGCCACTTCTTCATACCTAGGGTAGAGAGAGGAGAGCCGCTTGCCGGAGGGATCGCCTGGATCTCAAGGGTCGGCAAGAAGGAGGCGTACTTGGAGGGTGAGCTCCGTAGCAAGTGGGATGAGTGGAGAGCGGAGTGGTGCTGGATCGTCGAGGAGAATCCGCAGCCCTTCACCGCCGTGCGCCAAGCTCCAATAGTGCGCAGCAATGACTGGAGCAACATGGCCCCGGAAGACGAGAGGCTGAAGATCGCCATCACTAGGATTCTTCGCCTTAGGCTTGCCGGGTTCACTGTAGGTGCTGTCGGCGCAGATTTCCTCCGCCGCCGCATCGCCCCCCTGCGGGAGAGGGGGAGGCCCGCCTGGGAATTCAAGAACTCGGCGGACATCATGAGGCTGCGGCTGGGCCTCAACTACAACTTCACCGTCTTGGAGCTGGATGCAATGCTCCTGGACTTGTTCAAACGCGACCCCCAGCACCCATTCACGCTGCCGAGGGGCGTAGTTCCATTGTGCAATAATTCTTCGCTTGACCGGATCCGCGCCATGATGCCTTTGTGCGATTCACACGGAATCGTTCCAACTTGGCAAGAGCCTGCGGATGACGTTGTGCAAGCGTTCTTCGACAAATTGGAAGAAGTGCCAGTCCACGCTGATGAGCAGAAGAGCCTCACCCGTGACACCACCGACGAGGAGCTGCAGCGCATCGCCACTAGGGCGGAAGAGGTTGCGGCCGCAGCTGCCGCGAGCGTGTTCGGGTTCACTGTGGAGGAGGCGGAGGCGGCAGAAGCGGCAAACCTTGCCGAGCGCGCGGAGTTCATTGGCGAGGAAGAGCCTGCCGGTTCTAAAGCCGAGCCGAGCGAGGCCGGCGAGGAAGAGCCCGAGCCTTCAGAAAACTTGCCGCTGGCGGAGCCCCCGGCCCCGCCAAGGAGGCGTCTTCGCAGGGCCGCGGATGTAGCGGGGCGGCAGCCGGGTCAATAGCCGCCAAGCCGTGCGACACGCTCTACCGCGGCAAGCAATGTTGCCGCGGGAGCGCCTCACGTAGCAGCGACAACTGGAGCGGGATCTTCCCGGGCCACCGCCACCGCCCCCGCCAAGCGGGCAAGGGATCCTACTCCTCCGCCTCGCTGCACCAGAGGGGAGCCGGACTTCGATCTTTCCGCGCTCAGCTCCGACGAGGAGGTAGAAGAGTAAGCTTCTTTGGTGCTCTTGTAGTTCTTCAATTTTGCCGTTTTTATCTTGTATCTGACTTGCTTCAATCTGGACTCCTTTCTTTTCAGGACGCTGGCCCAGAGAGCGGCGAAGAGGGCCAAGGCCGCGGTAATCGTCATCGAAGATGACCCCACCGTGTCAGCAGGGGGTGGGTCAGAGACCACCTTGACGGACCCGGCAATCACTCCTCAAAGCAGCACCCAGCGCAGCCCCCAGCGTAAGTTCATAGTTAGCTTTCTGCTGTCGGGCGCGCATCAGTGCTTTTTCCTTTGTTGATATCTTGCTTGTTGATTTGTGTAGGAGCAGAGCAGCCACATCAGGAGCGCCCGGAAGCTGGTCCTGAAGTGCCATCTGCTTCGACTACGCCACCAAGGGAGGGGTTCCCGGTAAGGGAGCTCTCCGGCAAGGGAGAATTCTGCGGCAAGGGGCAGCACCGTTGATCCTGCGGCGGCCGAGGCCGCAACTGCAGATCTTGGCACAGGTAATTTACTTGCCCAAAAACCTTCCCTTGGGTTCTTCTTCTTCTGATTTTCTTCTCTTGGATTTTCGGTTGATTTTTCTCCCTTCTTCGTTCTTCAGACCCATCAGCGGCTGAGCCAATGGAGACAGAGGGCGCCCGCGAGAAAGGGGCTGGTGCTGATGAGACCGCCGGTGAGGAGGCCGCCAAGGCTGCCGCCGCAGCAGCCGGCGAGGGGTCGGGCGATCGCACTGACGACCCTGAGGCCGCAGTAGCGCCAGGCGCTGCGCCGACCGCCGATCCCTCTGCCGCTTCTGCGGAGCCGGGCTCCGAGGAGCCCCAGCCCGGTGCCTACTTGAAGGCCGGTGACGATATCTTCATCAAGCTACCCTGGGCGTCGAGCTCCAGGGCGCCGGTCGAGGGGGAAACTTTTGATGTGGAGGTGCTCGCCTCCGCCGGGCTGTTGTTGGTCGACGCGCCCAGCAGCAGCAGTGGCGAGCCTGAGGAGGAGCAGCTGCTGCGGAAGCTGCTGTCACTCTACCGCGCCCGGCAAGCCAAGCTGGCTTCCCGGGAAGCGCTTGTCGCAAAGGTGGGAGTTGACATGGAGAAGCGCGCGGAGGAGTTCCGGGGCCACAATCAAGAAGCTCTCCGGTCCCTGGCACAGGAGCGACAGCGACTCAACAAGGAGCGCACGGCCTTCCTTCTCGAGAAGGCCGAAGCTGAGGAGGAACAAAGGCTGGCCGCCGAGAAGCAGTCCGCGCGAGAAGTTGAATTGGTGCAGCGGAAGGCCAACCTCGACAGCTACAAGGAGGAGGTCGCCGAGCGTGAGCAAGCACTTGGCGGGGCGCTCAAGGAAGCAAAGGACGCTGCCGCGATCGCAGAGGCCGCCAAGAAAGAGCTGGAGGAGAAGGTGGCGCAGCTGGAGGCCAACATTGGGAAGAGCGGTGAGGAGCTTACCGCGCTCAAGCGTGAGCGTGAGAAGGATGCTGCCGCCCATGGTGAGCTGCAAGGTCTTCTCGCTGAGAGGGGCAACGAGCTCAGCGCCGCCAAGGATTCCAATGCGGTCCTGGAGTTGAAGCTGGCCACGCTGATGCAGACGCTGGAGGCCGCCAAGGAGCGGGAGAAGACCTTGTCGGAGAAGGTCAAAGCTGACAAGGCGCTGCTGGAGAGCATCGCAGTTACCCAGAACTCGTTCAGAGACACTATGGAGCACTAGACCGAGGGTCTGGTGAATATTGCCGCAGTCATCAACGAGGAGTTGGCGCAGCTGGGGATGGAGGACTTTGGGTATCCTTCCGACGAGAATCTCCAATCCAGCGCCAAGCTCAGCCTGTTCTTCAAGGGCGTGGCGACGGCACTCCAGCGGCTCCGGGAGAGGATCCCAAAGCAGCTGGCCGACGAGTCGCGCAAAATCTGCGCCGGGGTTCTCCAGAAGGTGCTGATGAAGGTGGCCTTCTGCAATCCAGGCCTCAGCTTCACCAACATCCTCAAGTCCTTGCCGCCAGACGCCGATCGGGATGCACTTAAGGCCCTTGTCGCACCCATTGTGGACAAGGTGAGCGGGATCAAGAGGGTCGAGGGCGGACGCGTAGACTAGGCCGCCCATTTCTTCTTTTCCCTTGTCGCTGGTAATCATGTTATGAAAACAGTCTGTTAGAGCTGCGACAAGTTATCTTGTAATATAACGTTATTTCTGTTATCAATTGCTATATTATTTCCTCTACTAGATTCCTTTCTTTGTATGTTTTTACCCTACGCTTCTAGGGAACTTGTCGGCGCAGGCACCTGAGCCGCGAGCGCTGAGTGCGGAACTTCAGCAGCCTGCTGGCGGCACTGCTTCCGACAAGAAACCTTGTCGCGACAAGATGCAGCACACTTAAGTCGTTGAGCGGACTCGAAACAAAGTAAGGGCGCAACTAGCCACAGGTTGGTTCCTCCGCGCACAGGTTTTCATACAAAGCAGGATCGTTCGAGGAAGATAACTCAAAAAATTTAAAAATTGATTGCTCAAACTTTGGCAACTTAGCTTTTCTGTCGTTTGCCTCCCGGCAAGGCAAAAACTTTGCTTGAACGACGCCTAGTCCATACCACAATCTTCTCCTTCCCCCCTGGCAAACATGTGTGCGAGGGAACCTTCCTTTCCTTTGTTGAAAAGAAGAAAGAAGAGAAAATAATAATATGGAGCCCTTCTGCTCGTTATTGCTTACCGGAGGTAGGTGCTGCACAAAGTGTCAGATAACACATGCAAGAAAGAAACTAATGCATGAAATGGACAAGTTGTGCGGAGCAGATGGGGTTTTACTTATGCACGGGATCTGCGCCCGGCTTTGTACAAAGGATTACATGCAACAGCGGCAAGACTTGTACAAAAGGTGGTTGCCGGAACGGGTTCGGGCAACCACGCCCTACGGGAAAAACTTACGAAGATGTTCTATGTTTCAGGAGTTGCTCACCGGAATGCCATCTTCGGTCTCAAGGCGGACAGGCCGGGCCTTGTGACTCGTTTCACCCGATAAGGGCCTTCCCACTTTGGCGTCAACTTGTTGGAATTCTTGGTGGACTGAACGCGCCGAAGAACAAGGTCGCCTTCCTCGAAGCTTCTGGCATTAACTTTGCGGCTATGGTAGCGGCGCAAAGCTTGCTGGTATCGAGCAGCTCACACAGCAGCCTGAAGACGATCTTCCTCAAGGAGCAGCGCGTCGTCTTGCCGCAGCTGTTCTTGCTCAAGCTCATCATAAGCGAGCACTCGAGGCGATCCGTATACGAGTTCCGTGGGGAGAACTGCCTCTGCTCCATAGACTAGAGCGAAAGGTGTCTGGCCAGTGGCTCGATTTGGCGTCGTTCTGATCGACCAAAGAACCATCGGTAGCTCCTCGATCCAGTTTCTTCCGCACTTGCACAGCCTGTCGAAAGTTCTGGTCTTGAGCCCGCGCAACACTTCAGCATTTGCCCTCTCTGCTTGACTGTTGCTTCTTGGATGAGCAACAGAAGCGAAGCAGACCTTGCCGCCAAGGTCTTGGACGTACTGCATGAAGGTGCGGCTCGTAAATTGCGTGCCGTTGTCGGTGATGATCCTGTTAGGGATCCCGAAACGGCAAACAATGGACTTGAAGAACTTGACTGCTGACTGTGCTGTCACCTTCCTCACTGGCTGCACTTCCGGCCACTTTGTGAACTTGTCGATTGCAACGTACAAGTACTCAAAGCCCCCGACAGCTCGGGGGAAGGGGCCGAGGATATCGAGCCCCCAGACCGAAAATGGCCAGGATAAAGGGATCGTGTGGAGAGCTTGAGCTGGCTGGTGTATCTGTTTGGAGTGGAACTGGCACGCTTCACACTTGGTTACTTGTGCAGTTGCATCCTGGAGGGCTGTCGGCCAAAAGAAACCTTGCCGGAAAGCTTTGCCGGCAAGTGCTCTTGCGCCAATGTGGTGGCCACATATGCCTCCATGTATCTCTGCCAACAGCTTTTGTCCATCTTCCCGGCAAATACACTTCAATTTCACACCGTTGAGTCTTCTTCTGTACAGTATGCTATAGACAAACTGGTACATACTTGACTGCCGGGCTACTTTTTCCGCTTCTTCTTGCTCTTCGGGAAGTTCTCCTGTCTGAAGGAAATGGACAATCTGCTGTGCCCATGCTGGAGCTTGTGGCTCGACAACAAGGACTAAAGGCACATCTGCTACTGCGGGAACATCCGCTTCTACGGCGAGGACTTGCGGCCCTGCCGGAGCTTGATGTTCCCCGGCAAGTTTGCCGGAGCAAAACTTGTTGGGAGCGTCTGCTTCAACGGAACAAACCATAAGGCTTGCCGGAGCAGACTGCCCCTCAGCATCCTTGGTGTTGATCTTGGGGACTTTCTTAGCGGCGGCTTCGGGGAGCTCTGCCGGAAAGTAGTCACCAGAAACCAACTTCCTCTTCTTGCTTTGTCCAGTTGATGGTGTTACGGATGGTTGAGTCAACTTGAGCACAAAGATCCCTGGTTCCACAGGTAACTTTAGTGCGGCGCACTTTGACAGGCCATCAGCAATGTCATTCTGAGCTCTTGGGATATGCTCCATCTGTAGGCCATCAAAGTGCTCTTCTAGCTTCCTCACTTCATCAACATATGCTTCCATCAATGGACTCTGGTAGTTCTTGTTCACTTGGCGGACGACAAGCTGTGAGTCACCCCTGACAATGAGCTCCTTGATCCCAAGGTCTGCTGCGATTCTGAGACCGGCAAGCAATCCTTCATACTCTGCAGTATTGTTGGTTGCTTGCTCCTTGGGAAAGTGCATCTGGACTACGTACTTGAGGTGCTCTCCGGTGGGTGCGACAAGCAGCACGCCCGCACCGGCGCCTTGCAGCGAGAAAGCACCATCAAAGTACATCATCCACTCCCTGCTTGCCTCTTTGACGGGGATACTCGTCTCTGGAATTTCTTCATCTGGGGTTGGCGTCCATTCTGCTATGAACTCTGCCAATGCTCTGCTTTGGATAGTTGAAGTGCTCTCAAACTTGAGGCCAAAGCTTGACAGTTCCAGCGCCCACTCGACAATCCTGCCCGTTGCTTATGGATTTTGCAGTATCCTCTTTAGCGGAAAGCGAGTGACGACTGTGATCTCATGTGCTTGGAAGTAATGGCGCAGCTTCCTCGAGGCCATGAGGAGGCCGAAAAGCAACTTCTGCACACCAGAGTACCTTGATCTAGCCCCCTGTAGAAGGGAACTGACAAAGTAAACTGGACGCTGCACCATTCTCTTCTGCATCTTACCATGCTCCTGCGTAGATCCATCTCTGTCGGGACCAGAGCTTGTCGGCGAAGCCCCCTGCTTGTTGCTGGATGTATCTGCCGTGGTTGCTGGCTCATCATCTGCCTCCCTCTCCGCCACTAACGCAGCACTAACCACTTGATTGGTTGCCGCTATATAGAGCAACAACTTCTCTTGCGGCTTAGGTGCGACAAGTATTGGAGTGGAGGACAGGTATCTCTTCAAGTCCTGCAGCGCAGCCTCCGCCTCCGGAGTCCATTTTATTGGACCTGCCTTTTTCAAAATTTTGAAAAATGGCAGGGCGCGCTCAGCAGATCTAGAGATAAACCTACTGAGAGCAGCCACGCAACCGGCAAGCCTTCGTACATCCTTGACGCGCTTTGGTGCTTCGATCTGCTCAATGGCCTTGATCTTGTCGGGATTGGCTTCAATTCCCCACTGAGACACGAAGAACCCGAGAAGCTTGCCAGATGGGACTCCAAACACGCACTTTTCGGGGTTAAGCTTGAGGTTGATCCTGCGCAGATTTGCAAATGTCTCGTCTAAATCTTGAATCAGGGTCGCCCTGTTCTTGCTTTTGACCACTATGTCATCCATGTAGGCTTCCACATTTCTGTGCATCTGCGGCTCAAAAGCGTGGTGGACTACCCTTGCAAATGTTGAACCAGCATTCTTCAAACCGAAAGGCATCCGTACGAAGCAGTACGTGCCACACGGGGTGATAAATGCTGTTTTCTCTTCATCTTCTTCTGCCATGAAGATCTGATGGTATCCTAAGTATGCATCAAGAAATGAAAGCAAATCAGATCCGGCTGTGGAGTCAACAATCTAGTCAATACGCGGCAAGGGAAATGGGTCTTTGGGACAAGCTTTATTAACATCAGTGAAGTCAATACAAAGCCTCCATTTCCCGTTAGCCTTGCGCACAACAACAGGATTGGCCAACCACGTGGGATGGAGCACTCCTCTGACAAGGTCTGCTGCTTCCAACTTCTTGATTTCTTCTGCGATGAATTCTTGGCGCTCCACTGCCTGTTTCCTGACTTTCTGCTTGACGGGCCGCGCATGAGGACAGACGGCAAGGTGGTGCTCAATTACTTTCCTGGGAACACCGGGGATATCAGATGGTTGCCACGCAAACACGTCGACATTCGCCCGCAGGAAAGCAACGAGCGCGCTTTCCTATTTGGGGTCAAGAGTGGCGCTGATGGTGAAGGTACCACCAGCGCTGTCCTCCTTGGCGGACACCTTCTTGGTCTCAGGTGGAGCTGCCATTGCCTTCTTACACTTGCCAGTGGAGCTCGATGCTGCGTCCTCGACGGTAGCGCAGCACTCCGAAGAGGTGCGCTTGCCGGAGTGGGCATCAGAACTCTTGCCGGACTTGGTCTTCTTCTTCCCCCCGGGAGCTTCAGTGGCAAGTGTCTTGCGTTCTGCTGCGGCTGCTGCTTCCCGGTAGATCTTGTCGGCACAGATAAGAGCATCCTTCTTGTCGCTAGGGACAGAGATGACACTTATCGGGCCTGGCATTTTCAGTACGTTGTACGCATAGTGAGAGGCTGCCATGAACTTGGCGAGTGCCGGACGACCAAGGATTCCATTGTAAGGTAATGGAAAGTCAGCAACGTCAAACGTGACCCTCTCAGTCCTGAAGTTCAGCTCGCTGCCAAATGTTACCGGCAACGTGATCTTTCCCTTCGTCTTGCTTCTTCCCGGGTTGATTCCTTGAAATGTACCGGTCTCTTTGAGCTCGCTGTCAGGGCTCTGGAGTTTCGCGGAGGAGATCAGGTTCAAGCCGGCCCCGCCGTCAACTAGCATCTTAGTGACCTTGAGGTTGCGGATTGTTGGTGAAACCAACATCGGCAAGCACCCGACCGCAGTTATGCGATCAGGGTGGTCCGCAATATCAAAGATGATAGGCGTGCTGGACCGTTTCAGAGGCTTGCGTGACTCAACGGGTGGTTCTGCTGCATTAACTTCCCGCACCCACTGCTTGAGCTGGCAGTGCGAGGTATGCAGAGAAGCACCACCGTCAATGCACATGACCTCTGTGGCTTTCTGGAACTCCTGCTCATCAGTCTCCTCATCATCCATGTCTTCATCGTCGTCGTCGTCTTCATCCTTGTCGCGGCCGCGAGGAGGTCTGTCTCCTTGCCGCTGCTTGGCCTTGCCGCGGCGTCCTCCTCGGCCGGGACGTTTCTTGCCGGATCCCCCAGCACCTTCCTGGGCCTTCTCCTTGTCGCGCCGCTCGTATTCAGCTTTCTGTTGCTCAACAAGCTGCTCGACTTTCTTACAGTTCTGGAGATCATGGCACTTGGTGCGGTGGATCTTGCAATATTGCTTGCTGGTGCCGTCCTGCTTGTCGGCGATCGCCACCTCCGTGGCAACCTCCTTGCCGGAGTCACCAGCTTTGGCTTCCTTGGCACCACCATCGTTGCCGGACTGCTCAACAACTAGCACCTCTTTGCCTTTCCTCCTTCTGTTGTTCCGCCGCCGGTTTTTCCTTGCCGGGGCAGCATCTTCACTGTCAGATCCTCCCGGTCCTACATTCTCTTCGGGGAGTCTCCTTCCTTCCTCAGCACGTGCACACTTGTCGGCCAGTGCATATAACTCACTGACGTCCCCGATCTTGCACATCGCCATTTCCTCCCGCATCCTGCGGTTTCGCACGTTCTAATGGAAGGCACTAATCACCGCGGCAGGGTGGACGTCTGGGATGTTGTGCTGCACACTGCTGAATCTCTGAATGTACTTGCGCAGGGGCTCTCCTTCCTTCTGGGCGAGCAGATGAAGATCACTCTCCTGGAAATGAGGCTTGTGTCCGCCTGTGAAGGCGCCGACAAACTGATGGCACAGATCAGCCCAAGAGGATATGGAGTTGTCCGGCAAGTGCATGAGCCAGGATCTGACGTTGGGCTTGAGCACCAGCGGGAAGTAGTTGGCAAGGATATTATCATCCCGTCCCCCGGCAGCCTGCATCGCAATGGTGTAGATGCTGAGGAACTCCGACGGATGCGTCTTGCCGTCCTACTTCTCCGGTACGTCTGGCTTGAAGTTCTTCGTGCTGGGCCACTGGACTTGCCGCAGCTCACGAGTGAACGCAGGGCAACCTACTGCGTACGGCAGATCGCCTGGTTCCCCTGGCGCATGCATGTCAACAGAGGGCCCAGCGCGCTTGTCGGATTGACGTCGCGCTTCTCTTCGGCGCTCGATGCGAGTTCGAGCGTCTTCTTGTTGTCGATCATGAAGAACTTGGCGCTGATCGCGACGAGCTCGTGGATCCGACGATGCGGTGGAGTCGCTGTCGAGGTGGATCCGGCGAGTCGGCGATCTTGGCCTTCGGGGTGGTGATTGCATGGTAGTTGCACCTCCACCCGTTTCGTTGCCACCGGCTCGCGCCCGGCAACCCTGCCGCGGCGGCGACGCGCTCGGCCGCCGTGGAGTGTCGCCGTTGGCGTAGCCGATGAGACTCTGAATGGTGGCCCTCCATTCGTCGATCTTGTCCGACGTTAGAGGGTAATCTAGGAGAAGTTGAGCTCGCACCAAAGCTTCTGCTGGAGTGGTGGGTGGCAGTGGCGGACGGCGCGAGGAGCGGGACGTGCTCGAACTTCTAACTATGTTAGAAGGAGCAGTATCCCGTCCAGGCGACCGTGCCCCGCTCGTGCCAGCACGCTGGCGCGCATGCTGGTCTTGAGCGCCCTGAGATCCCCCAGCTTGGTCTTGGCCTATCATGCGTATGGCACTGCGAGTGCCATGACGCTGTTGATCTTGCGCCTCCTGAGAGTGGCGCAAAACATGTACAGTCGCCGAGGTTTGTGCAGCCTTGTCCTTGGACCTGGCAGCATAATAAGCTTCCTCGTCGATGTCCATTCTTCCACCGGCGTCCATTCCACCACCCGTTTGCTCCAACGGTGGCGGAAGTGACGTGGATGGGGCGGCCGCCGCCGAAGTCTTCTTCTTCGGTGGCATGTTGATGAAGGGAATGAAAATCTAGCTCGTGTGAACGCCGGATCAGGTTCACACAATCTCGACGCCCCCTACCTGGCGCGCCAAAGATGTCGGGGAAACTGATCCACGAACACCTATGGGGCCGGCGGACCGGGCCCTTTTCGGTTCGGCGGGGGGCGGAGATCGCACGAAGAGCAGATCGAGGCGAAGCACACGAGCAGTTTACCCAGCTTCGGAGCTCTCCGGAGAGATAACACTCCTATTGCTGCTTGTCTGGTTCTATTATGTTCTTGCTCGCGAGAGCTAAGTGTTTTCTGGCTCACGAATGAATCGAACCTCCGGAGCCGAACCCTGTCTAAACTTCGAACGCCCCTCTACGTTGCGCATGGGCCTCCTTTTATACGCTAAAGGGGTCACCGACAGGTGGCAACGCAGAGAAGGGTACAAATGTAAAAAGTGAGGTGGTTGGTACAGTTACTTGTACAGTGCACCCTACCTAACCCTGACGGCAGGGGACAAGGGCATTAAATGCCCGTCTGAGTCGCCCAAACAGTGCAGAAAAGGATCGTTAGGGGCGCCACCGTTCGCCACGATGGCGATCTTGTCAGCTGCGCATGCCACTACGCACCGCTGGCTGCACAGCCTCCTGCCACGCGTGCCTGGAGAGGCCCCCAGAGCGACACGTTGGTGGATGCGCTGGAGCGTGGGCGCAGAGTGGCCGCCTGCCGCGGCAAGCGCCTTGCCGCTGTTGTTATCTTGTCGGGTCCGGAGGCTTGTCGCTCACCGGGCCTCGAGGTACCTTGGTTGGTCTTCCCGGCAAGCTCCTCTTGCCGGGGCCTTGTTTCCTGAGCTTAAATACTTTGTTCTTGAATGGCTCCAAGGGAACCACGGAGAATCTTGGCGTTCGCCTGGCAAGCCTCGCCGCGGGGTGCTGCAACTGCCCGTGCACAAGTTCGGGGTACTAGGGTACCCCTATTCTAGTACACCGACACCGAGTTGGATCGGTTATCGATTTTCGAATTCAGCGCCGCAAACATCTTCCAGCACTCGCCTTTGGGTGATGCGTTAAGCTCTTTAAGGAATTTATCCTTGGTGAAGGACTCACAGCCGAACTATGTTCGGTTCGAGCTAGAAGCCGATGATGGGGAATTTTACTTCCCACCCGCCACCCACGTCATAGCCACTGTCGATGACTTAACCGACATGCTTGATTATGGCTCAGAAGACATCGACGGTATGGACGACGATGCCGACAAGGAGAAAGGCTAAGCCCAGCCATTCACTGGACGTTGGACGGCCACCTCTTCGTACGATGTGTACATGGTTGACACACCTAAAAAGCTAGCAATGATGACAAAGAAGATCTAGTCGTGAATAAACCTTCTCAGACACAGTCCAAGAGTCGGCGCCCTAAACGCCGCTCTAAGCCACGCCACTCAAAGATGGCAACACCAGCACCGGAGAAAATAGAACTCCGGACTATGCCGAAAACAACAAAGACCCTGTTGGAGTAGCATCCGAATAGGAAGAGCAAGGCAACGGGCAAGTTAACCCTGATAAACAGGCCATGCCCAGTGACCCGGATGGCGATAGTTATCGTCCACTCTCCGAGGATGAGGAGAGCCTAGGCATCAAGGATTTCATCGTGCCTGAGGCACCCCTCGAGCAGGAGCGCTTCAAGCGTTAGCTAATAGCTACGGCAAAAAGTCTGAAGAAAAGGTAGCAGCAACTTCAAGATGATGAAGACCTAGTCATTGACAGATGGACCAATGTCCTGGCAGCCGAAGAATACAGCCTCAAGTGCCAAGCCAAGAGTTACCCGAAGCGTAGACTGCTACCTCAGTTCGATGAGGAGGCACCGGAACCCATACCTCCCTCGCACAACGTGGAACGACCACCCCATGGTCGGGATAAAATGGAAATTCAGGCCGAACAACAGCCTGCCCCACCACCTCGTAAAAACAGAGACAAAACAGCTCGGGACCATACATACGACCTTCGGCAGGACCTGGACAGTAGATCAGGACACACCAGATCAATCTACGGATGGCGAGGACGCTTCTCGACTCGGGATGACGGCTACCTATTCGGATGTGACAAACCTAGTCACTCCCGGGCCGACAACCGCAGCCGGACTTCATCGGAGGTGCGCCGTGACGCGACCTAATATAGAGGCGCCGCACACCCTCTCTACTTCACAGATGAAGTACTGGATCACGAATTCCCCGAGGGGTTCAAGCCCGTCAATATTGAATCATATGACGGAACAACCGATCCCGCAGTGTGGATCGAAGTTTTATTCTCCACATCCATATGGCCCGAGGAGATTATCTCCACGCCATCAAATACCTCCCACTAAAATTAAAAGGGCCAGCCAGACACTGGCTAAATAGCCTGCCTGAAAATTCTATCGGCAGCTGGGAGGACTTGGAAGAGGCTTTTCTGGACAAATTCCAAGGTACTTATGGCCAGCCACCAGATGCCGATGACTTAAGTCCTATAGTCCAACAACCCGGAGAATCAGCCAGAAAAATTCTGGACTAGGTTCCTAACCAAAAAGAACTAGATCATTGACTGTCCGGCTGCCAAAGCCCTAGCAACCTTCAAACACAACATTTGTGACGAATGGCTCGCCCACCACCTCGGCCAGGAAAAGCCGAAATCCATGGCAGCCCTCACAGCACTCATGACCCGCTTTTGCGCGGGTGAGGACAGCTGGCTGGCTCGTAGCAAAAACACAGCCAGCGAGGCAGGCCACTCTGAGGCCAAGAATAGCACCGGCAAGCTTCAGTGCTATAGACACAAACACCGAAGCAATGGCAATAACACCGATGACACCATACTCAACGCCGGATTCAGCGGCTCCAAGTCCGGGCAACAGAAGAAGCCCTACAGAAGGAACAGTGAGGGACCATCTAGCCTGGACCGCACACTCGACCGTCCGTGCCAGATACATGGCACCCCAGACAAACAAGCCAATCATACCAACAGAGATTGTTGGGTCTTCAAACAGGCTGGCAAGTTAAATGACGAGAATAAAGAAAAGGGATCACAAAGTGTGGACGAGGACGAAGAGCCCCGGCAGTCGAACACTGGGGAGAAATTTCCCCCTCAAGTCAAAACGGTGTACATGATATACGCTACACACATCCCCAAAAGGGAGCGCAAGCGAGCACTGAGGGACGTCTATGCGGTAGACCAGTTGCCCCAAAATTCAATCCATGGTCGTCATTCCCGATCACCTTCGATCGTCGAGATCACCCAACTAGTATCCGCCATGGCGGTTCAGCCGCACTGGTCCTCGACCCAATCATCGACAGATTTCACCTAACACGAGTCCTAATGGATGGTGGTAGCAGCCTCAACCTGCTCCATCAGGATACGGTGCAGAAGATGGGCATTAATCCATCACGAATCAAACCCACAAGGACTACCTCTAAAGGAGTCATACCAGGCGCGGAGGCCCGTTGTACAAGATCAGTCATGCTGGAGGTGGTCTTCGGTTCTTCGGACAACTTCCAAAGAGAGGAGTTAATCTTTGATATCGTCCCCTTCCATAGCGGCTACCACGCACTGCTCGACGAACCGCGTTTGCTAGATTCAACGTAGTTCCACACTACTTATCTCAAGCTCAAGATGCCCGGTCCATGCGGCGTCATAATAGTCAAAGGAAACATCGAACTCTCTCTCCGTACAGAGGAGCACACAGCTACCCTAGCAGCAGAGGTACAGAGCGGCCTTCTCAAGCAGAACTGTAATCTGGCTGTCGAGCCCCTGTACATCACTAAGAAAGGCCGGACCACACTGCAAAAGGACGGTTCGACTCATCAAGAGTTCGATTAGCAATTCGGCCTCCGTCTCGGTCCTGATGAGGTAGCGGCATCCGCCCCACGCGTACATAATTACGCACTCAAAATCCCATGGGCATCGATGAAGGCATAGCTAGCTTGTAGTTCGGCTACACCAATCCCGAACCCACTGGTATCCTTACTATTCCTTTTTTCTTTCTTCCTTCTTTTTCCCTTCCAGGTGTCTTTTATACAGGCCTCCCTCGACGGCCTGATTACCGGTCCTGTCAAAGGACAAGTACACCATATTGGTGCAGAGCACATGCATACAGGGGAAGCCGAAGAGGACAATCCAACGACTAGTCTACCTACTTTTCAGTACCCAAATGCAGCTCTCCTCTGGCTCTGGCATATTAAATAGCTGGTTGCTTATCGCATTATTTGTACAAATGCGCTTTGACGCATTAATCCAACAATAATGGAAACAGTTTACAGCCCAAGTCAAGGGGCCCCAGATACTACCTCTGCTCTTTTTGTGTTTCCCGTTGCTATTACTTACTTATATTTTCGCACCCGTGCACTTTGGCACGCTTCATATTCGCCAGGGGCTTCCCATCGCCCCATAATAGGGCAACAAAGTCCGAACACTCCTTCAAGATAAGTTCGGCACCCGGAATTTAGCATTATATGCATTGGCTCCGAATCAGGTCTTTGGTCAATAGTTGGGTTGCCCGGCTCTTGTGCTTGCTACCCTATGTTCTGCTACATCGGCTAGGGTAGTAAAGGGAGAACTACTGCGATTGTGCCCTGGCCTAGACCAGATGAGCACCTCAGTAGAAGAAGCCAAAAACTGACTGTCATGATGGGGCGAGAGCCGGTCAGCTGTTCGGAGGTCTCAAATCGTTGGAGATTTTTTCCGCATTCCGCGAAGGATCGGTACTTCCCGATCACACTCTGACAGCACTCTGGTTTGTATACTAGGGGCTGCACCTATGTTTTATTATAAAACTCCTATGGCTAAGTGAGGGCGTTTAAGCCGCATACTCTGATTTCCTGGTTCATTGCGCTAAACAAATCCTTCAAGGACCATATAATTGGGTCAAGATTGTTTAGATTCCATCCAGAACACCTCCGTACTACCTACGGCAGGACAGAAGCTGACGATTGGCCAACCCTCAGATTTCACACAACACAGCCGCATAGGAGGAAACAATCAAAACATAATAAACATTATATTACAAATTAGATTTGTTCTCATCATACAAGGCAAAAAACAGATGCATTCATTCAAAAATAATGTGCTTCCCGCAATGCGCTGCTACAAGTCGAGATCCCTCCAGGACATCCGCAAAATATTGCTCGGGTGTTCGGTGCTCCTTGCCCTCCGGCAGCACACTGGCCACCTCGACGGCGTCCATCTTCGCCCACCACATCTTGCAACGAGCAAAGGCCATGCGGGCACCTTCGATGTAGACTGATCGTTTGACGATGTCTAGCCGTGGACAAGCTTCCACCACCCGCTTCACGAGGCCAAAATAGCTGCTAGGTATAGCTTCGGCTGGCCACAGCTGGATTATTAAATCCGTCATGGCCAGTTCGGCCACCTTGTGTAGCTCGACCAACTGTTTCAGCTGATCGGCAAAGGGCACCGGATGTTCTAGTACAGCATACTGCGACCAGAACAGCTTCTCCATGGAATCCCCTTGTCTGGCTCGGTAGAACTCCACAGCATCGGACACGCTATGTGGCAGATCCGCAAAAGCCCCTGGGTAACTCTGAATCCGCATACTTGCTTTGCATGTTAAAAGCCTTACCCGCTGCAACCTTCTTGGCCTCCTGCATCTCCTGGAGATTATCTCGGGCCTCATTCCATGCAGTCTTCGTGCTCTGGAGAGCCTTGGTAAGTTCGGTCTCTCAAAACGACGCCTCGCGCTCCAAGGCTTCGCACTTATTGACTGCTTCTTAGAGCTCCTGCTGGACCTCTCCAACCCGGGCCTTGAGCTTCTTACGGGCGGCTTGCTGCTGGACAACCTTCCCCTCGACGACAAGGGCATTCTTTAGGGCCTCGACCTCGGTCACCGCCCCTACACATATTATGCCATCCCGGTCAATACTTACTGCTTATTCTTTCCAAATACATAGCAAGTCATCACTGACCTTGCTTCTCCTGGAGCTGAATCTTCACCTCACCGAACTCGTTCTTGGCCCGCTCCAACCTCTCCTTCAGTTCAGAGACTTCGGCAGCATGCGAAGTCATAGCCAATAGCGATGTCTGCTTATTTACAAATATCAAATTAGTATCCTACAAAGGGTTGATCCTCTATCTGGTGTTTCCGAACACCGGACAGTGTCTCAGGGGCTACTGTCAGCACGGGGTGTTCTCCTTCTACGTGACTTACCTCGAAACCTGGCAAAAGGTTGTTGCAGGCCTCGTTTAGCCCGCTCTTGGCGGACTAAACCTTCTCGATCATGGTACCCACAAGGATACGGTGCTCGTCCACAATGGAGGCACCTCGTAGTGCCTCCATCAGGTTATCCGGCGCCCCTGGTTGGACAGGGGACATCGGTGGAATTGGTGCACGCCCCTCCTTTGAAGGAGGGCGCGCGCCGGATTCCGTGGCCGTATCGGTCCCCGGAATCGTACTCGACTGAGGGACGAACTGTACACGTCCCTCTTCACAAGTTTCCATGGGGATCTGCTCCCCCATGTGTCCGGCAGCAGAGGTCTCGCCTTGTGGCACCTCCTGGATGGCGTCCTGGGCCCCTCCACAGCTTGGAGCGGTCCTCCGGGACAACACTTCGGTGTCATACTTGGCCTCAGGGGAGTAAGCGGGCGGCGGCGACATACTGGCCATTTCCGCCGGATCCAACGAACCTCCAGATGAGGATCGCTGGATGCTACTATGGGCCAGACTGCAATGGCACAATTAACCATGTCAAAACAATAAAAAGGAGGGGTCCGGTATACTTATGTTCAAAAGTCATAGTACTTATGATGCGACCCGAGGCTTAGTGCGGAGGCGTCGCTCCGGACTGCTCTCAATGTCCCATGCGGTGTTGACCGCAGGGGCGCCCTTCCCCTTCTTGGGCGTTCTCGCCTCCAGATTCATGGAGGCCCCCCTCTTCTTCTCCTTAGGGGGAGGGTTCATCTCCACCTCCTCCTCCTCTTCCTCGTCATCGTCCTCAGGGACGGAGGAATCGGCTTCCTCGTCTTCGGACATCATGCCCTTGTGACGGGGGCCACTTTTGGCCCCCTCGGCCTTCTACTCCGGCGCCTTATATGGCGCCGGCACCAGCATCTTCGCCAGATGCGGGATGACCGGTTCTTCAGGCAGCGGACCCGGACATTGATTCCGCTTCGCCCTCTCCATCCAATCCTGAAAAAGCAATGATAAACTCTGACATCATCCTCGAATTAATTAACTTGGGGATACGTCAAAAATAACATACCTCACTGGGGAGGTGTTTACAATCGTGACCATGGTCTGAACTCGTGGCCAGCGGTTTCTCGTTGCCCTTAAAGAGAAACTTCCAGGCATCTTCGTGGGTGGTTTCGAAGAGCCTCACCAGGGTTTGATGCTTCTTCGGATTGAAATCCCACAAAGGGCGACTTCTGCAATGGCATGGGAGAATCCGGTGAACTAGCATCACCTGGATTACATCGACAAGCTTGACGTCCTTGGCTATCATGCTCTAGACACGCATCCGCAACACTATCAGCTCATCGGATGAACACCAGTTCGGACTCTTCTCGACCCAGGAGATGAGTCGCATGGCAGCGCCGGACACTACAAAAAAAAGACACATCCGTGACATTTTGGGCCAAACAAATTTTTTTTCTCTCATACATATGACACTTCTATGACGATAATTGTGACAAAACCCGGTATCATCATAGATGTGGTGGGCTCCTACTTCTATGACAAAAAATCATGATAGAAAATGGGCTTTTATTCCTAGGCGGGCCGGAGATGCAGCTGCATGACATTCTTTGGGCCGTCCATGACGAAAAAAACCGTGGTAGAAGTGAGGGCGAGGAAAATTACGGGGAGTTCCCGGTTACGGTGGGAGGTCGGGGGCCGAGCGATGCGCGTTTCTCTCGTACACGTACGTGCGTGTGTGCGAGGCGTTGGCTCTAACTGAACCCGAGCGAGGCGTTGGGCTCTAACCGAACCCGAGCGATTGCACTGCAGGTTATGCGTTACTGAACCCGAGCGATCGATCGATGGCTGTTAACTGAAGCCCGATCGAGCGATTCCTTCGCTACTACTGCTAACTAAAGCCGATCGATGCTGCCTGTGGGATGAACAGTGAGCGTTGCGGGGGGTTTTGGATGAACAGTGAGCGGTGGCGTTTGCCTCTGGATGAACAGGACCCCGTGGTGTGGTGGAGGGCTGGATGAACAGTAGACGGTGGAGGGGTGCCCGTGGAGGGGTGGATGAACAGGACCCCGTGGTGTGGAGGGCTGGATGAACAGTAGACGGTGCAGGGGTGCCCGTGGAGGGGTGGTTGAACAGTCGCCGGTGGAGTAGCGCATGGTGGAGGCTGGATGAACAGGAGCCCGTGGAGGCTGGAGGAGGTCGACGGTAGCCCGTGGAGGCTGGAGGAGGTCGACAGTGGAGATGAACAGTATCCCGTGGAGTCCCGTTTTGTGGTACGCCACACCCCTCCCGATGAGCAGGACCCCCATTTCGACCGTAGGAG